>NC_057798.1:143677343-143731064 GCF_018294505.1 Triticum aestivum | reverse complement strand
TCTGAGGAACCGGTAGAATCTCCGGTGGACCGCATCAGCGATCTCCCGGACGTCATCCTTGAGGAGATCAACTCGCTTCTCCCCACCAAGGATTGCTGCCGCACACAAGTCCTCTCAACTCGGTGGCGCCCTCTATGGCGCACCGCGCCCCTCAATCTTGACTGTCGTCAGATATCTGTCCTTCCTGAATTTGATCTCATCAGAGCCATTGTCTCTTCTCACCAGCAGGGCCCCGTTCAATGCCTCTGCATCCCGACAAGCTACCTGCTGTCCATACCCGGCAAGGTGGACGCTTGGCTGACATCCCCTGAATTCGAAAAACTCTAGCAGTTTGAGTTCTACCATTACCACGAAAGTTTCATACCACGAACATACCAAGAATTCGTGCCCACACCACCATTGTCCATCTTGCGGTTTTCCTCCTCTCTCCACACTGCCACCTTCGCCCGGTGCCATCTACCGGACGATCTGGTACAAATGCTTCGACTCCCACTGCTAAAAAAACTTTCGCTTGTGGTGATTTATCTGTCGAAGGCCTCACTGCACAACATCATCCACTCTAGTTGCCCTGCCCTGGAGTGCTTGCTGATTGTTTTGGGAATAGAAATCGGTATCAGTTGTCTCCAAATAAAGTCGCCTCACCTTAAAAGCATTGGAATTTGTTTTGAAGGACAGCAGCTCATCATCGAAGATGCCCCTTCACTTGAAAGGTTGCTCCTTCATAATTTTTATACACCTTCAGAAATAACTGTCGTCTCTGCGCCCAAACTGGAGACCTTGGGTGTAATTCGTGACCCATTTTATAATAACAAGGAGTTGGTGTTTGGCTCCTCACCTTTTCAGGTACCGTATATTATCATCTACACATTTGTAATCATATGCTGCATTGTTCATTTATGCGCATAAGTTTTATATCATCTTGGAGTACACTTTGGGTACTAATATTATGTTATATGCTCAATGAAGAGTTTGTCCATTGATAGCCTATCAATGCTGCTGGATTCTGTCAAGATCATATATATCAGAATGTATAGTTTTGATCTGGACATAATTATTGTCTTGCTGCGATGCTTTCGATCTCTTGAGAATTTATACATAGAGGTGATGACTTCATGCACATTGAAAGCCCGTATATATTGTACTAGAATTAACTATTGAGCTGTCGTTCTTTCGACATACTCTTTTTTCAGACCTTAACTGTTTTCAATCTTCATGTCTACTTAGGCAGAACCACATGGACAAAAACATATAACCAATCGTTGGCGTAATAAGCACAAGGATTTTCTCAGTTCTCATGACATTCGTTTGAGGACAATAACGATGGGACGATATGCATCCAACCAGGCAAACAGAAGCTTTGTCACATTCTTCCTGTTGAATGCGAGGTTACTATTGTCCATGAGGCTTAATTTTTACAGCAAAAGATTTCTCATGGACGAACATGTTGAACAGCAAAAAAAGAAGTTTCAGGTGGACAAATGGGCTTCTAAACGTGCTCGGCTTCTATTTACAACAAGTTGTAGACATCCTAAAATAAAAAAAAATTGCACAGGATGTTGATTTTATGGATCAGACCGATCCATTTGTTTGTGACTGCAAAAAAGAGTGGTTGGGTTAGATGTTACTGTCATGTCAATCTGGGTTTTGTCTAAAAATTTGATGAACAATTAATCCTTGGGCTTTTTGTACCATTTGTATGCTTGACTTGCATGTTTTTTCCCTCGTACTCCCCTCGACCTGCAACTACACTGCCGCATCTTTCATGGTTGTTGTTCGTTCCCGCCCGATGCCTTGCCGTCGTTCTCCGCCTTGGTTAGCTCGCTGTGCTCGCCGCCGTCTGGTGTTGTCAACATGGTCAACAACCAAGAGGAATCAGGAGATGACTGTACATGGAGAGGCTGACAGTAGGGACCCACCAGGGTCATTGCATTTCGCAAGCAGGTGCCTCGTTATTACAAGCCAAAACAATACTTCCTCCTAATTGTTTGACAACTAGGTTCCACGCCATTGTCAATGTAGTCAATAAACAAGAAAATTACACAACGAGCGGATAACACCAGGGACCCAGCAGCTTACCCAGTTGTTTTTCAGTTTCAGAGACGGAGCTCAATTGCACGTTGTGCGGGGGCTGTGGCCCATCTAGCCCACGCTTATACTTTTATTAAGCACATGACGAGCCCAGTTGATATTTTTTTCTTTCTGAAATTGTCTAGCCCAGTTCTTTTTTTTGGAGAATACCAAAACCGAGGCCTACTTGCTTTTCTCAGCCCTGCTGGACTGCAAATCCTTGCGAGGGGGGATAAGTAATGGGCTTCCCCAGAAAACGGGCTATAAGTTGTAAGAAATGAGCTATAAATTTTTAAACCAAAGCCAACCGGCAATTGTATTAAAATATCATTTTTTTTAGGATTTCTCTACTCTCTACTCTTATAAAAACCAAAGCCAACTGGCAATTACATTAAAATATCATCTTTTCACCCACAAGATATAAACTACTCATACAAATTCATCTTCATGTTCCGTGCAACGAACGGGCATCTTGCTAGTTAAGATTCTAAATTTCATTAATTTTTTTGCGGAGAATTGTTTTTTGAATTTTATTTTGATATAATTTTTTGAAAACTATTTTTAACGTGACTCGAAATTTCGTGATTAAAAGAGTTCGGACCCCCCGAAATATGCAAAATTTCGTTGAATTTTTTAGCAGTGCCCAAAATATATGGTCTGTAATGCTAATAAAAAGAATATGAGCTTCAAATATCCTTAAGAATTAGAAAATGGGCTGTAAATTATTGAAAATAATGGCTAATGGGCTGTATGCTGTTTTCCATAGATTTGGAGGCTGACTTCTGGGCCTACTAGGCTGACGATGACGTTGTCCTAAAAAAAATTTTGACGCATACGCAAGGCTTTGTCAACTTAGTAACACACAGCAGTGACTGTTGGATGTCCATCCAACGGTCGTCGTGCTTCTTCAATCTCTGATCTTCCTGCTCTAGCCGCCCAAACCAGTGCCGGCGGGACTGCCTGCTCCCTCCTCCCGTGGCTGGCTGTGCTGCCGCCAGGCCACCCTTCTAACCACCCACACATCCTGTTATTTTCCGGCGACGTCAGCCTCACCCCGCAGCCGACCAGTCAGCGCTCATTCTCCCCTCAGCGTGGGCATCCGCTGCGGTGGTTTCACCGGCTCCGGGTGGTTCTCTTCCTGGGCCCCGCCCTCGTCCACCGCATTTGTGCTCTCGGCGCGGCGAGGTCAACATGGTCAACAAACAACAGCCATCAGAAGAGGCTGACAGTAGGGGCCCACACAGGAAAATGCCTCCTTATTACGTGCAAAATATTGATTCCTCCACCTGATAGCTGGGACCCACCGGAAGGGTCTCTGTATTTCGCGTAAAAAACGTTCCCCCCGCTGTCAGCTCGGACCCACCGGAAATGCCTCCTTATTACGCACAGAAAAATGAATACTCCCCTGCTAGCTGGGACTCACCTTGGTGGGAGGCTGACTTGTGGGCCTACTAAGTTTACGGGGACGGAGGGATTTGTCAACTTAGTCAATATGAACGACTCTAGCTCCAGTGACCGTACGATGTCCATCCGATGGCCGTAGTGCTTCTTGAACCACTGGTCTTCGTGCTCCAGCTGCCCAAAGCAGCGTCGGTCGTGCCGCGTGCTCCTGCCTCCTGTGGCCGGCTGTGATGCCGCGGAGGCCTCACCGCCCCCTACTACTCCCACCGCTGGCCAGGCCATCCCTATACTCACCCACACCCCCTGTTATTCTGCAGTGACGGCAGCCTCACCCTCGTACTCCTCTTCGCGTGGGCATCCACTGCTGCGTCTTCCCCGGCTCCGCGTCGTCCCCTTCCTAGGCCTCGCCGTCGTCCACCGCCGTGGTGCTCTCGGCACGGCGTGGTCAATGTGGTCAATGAAGGACTTCCATCGGAAGAGTACTATGCGTGGAGAGGCTGACAGCTGGGTCCACGGCGGCTGCAAGGAAGTGCCTCCTTATGACGTGCAAAATAATTATTCCTCCACCTGACAGTGGGGACCCACCGGACGGGCCACTGTATTTTGCGAAAAAACGTTTCCCCCTGACTGCTGGGACCCACCAGCTACATCTTCGCATGCAAGGAAGTGCGTCCGGGCAAAAAAACCGATTCACCCCCCTGACAGCTGGGACCCACCAGCTACATCTTCGCACGCAAGGAAGTGCGTCCGGGCAAAAAAAACGATTCGCCCCCTGACTGCTGGGACCCACCAGCTACATCTTCGCAGGCAAGGAAGTGCCTGACAGTCGGGACCCACCTGGTCGAAGCGTACGTAGCCTTGTCATTTTGGTCGCGAACGTGTACGTACATACTGGTCGTAGTAGAGGCGCGCATGTACACGTACGTACAGCGGCGAGGGTGCAAGAAAGAAAATACGGCCACGTACGTACATACGGGAAGGGTCTCAAATGCCTACTCGCGCATACGTACATGGCTGGGTCGGAACGGAGAAACAGCGTCGTCGTCGTGTTCATGGGGAGGCAACGGAATGCGTCATGTTCATCGGGAGGCAACGGAACGCATGGGAGCCAACCGGCTAGGTCGGAATGGAATGCGTGGTCGTGTCCATCGGGAGGGCTTGGACGGAACAGGCGATGGAAACGAGGCCTGGCGTACCGCACAACGGAGGAAACAGCCTTGTATTCGACCGGCCACGTTCTAAACGGGATCCTGTTCATCGAGAGGGGTCTGGCATACAGCAAAACGGAGGAAACGGACCTCCTACGGTCGAAACGGGGTCCTGTTGATCGGGAGGGGCCTAGCGTACTGCAAAACGGAGGAAATGGACCTCCTATGGTCGAAACGGGGGTCCTGTTGATCGGGAGGGGTGTGGCGTACCGCAAAACGGACGAAACAGACTTGTTTTGGAGCGCTACGGTTGAAACGGGGGGGAGGGTGTGGCGTACCGCAAAACGGGACTCCACGGGATACTGTTCATCTCCACCGTCGACCTCCTCCAGCCTCCACGGGCTACCGTCGACCTCCTCCAGCCTCCACGGGCTCCTGTTCATCCAGCCTCCACCGCGCGCTACTCCACCGGCTACTGTTCAACCACCCCTCCACGGGCACCCCTCCACCGTCTACTGTTTAACCAGCCCTCCACACCACGGGGTCCTGTTCAACCACCCCTCCACGGCCACCCCTCCACCGTCTACAGTTCATCCAGCCCTCCACACCATGGGTTCCTGTTCATCCAGAAGCAACGCCACCGCTCACTGTTCATCCAAACCACCCCCCCCCCGCAACACTCACTGTTCATCCCAGAGGCAGCATCGATCGGCTTCAGTTAGCAACAGTAACGAAGGAATCGCTCCATCGGGTTTAGTTAATAGCCATCGATCGATCGCTCAGGTTCAGTAACGCGTAGCCTGCACTTCAATCGCTCGGGTTCAGTTAGAGCCCAAAGCCTCACTCGGCTTCAGTTAGAGCCAACGCCTCGCACACACGCGCGTACCTGTACTACAGAAACGCACATCGCTCTCCCACCGTAACCGGCAACTCCCTGAAATTTTCCTCCCCCTCGCTTCTACCACGGTTTTTTCCGTCAGGGACGGCCCAAAGAATGTCATGCAGCTGCGTCTCCGGCCCGCCCACGACGAAAAGCCCATTTTCTGTCATGGTTTTTTGTCATAGAAGTAGGAGCCCACCACATCTATGATGACACCGGGTTTTGTCACAATTATCGTCATAGAAGTGTCATATGTATGACAGAAAAAAAAATTGTTCGGCCCAAAATGTCACGGATGTGTCTTTTTTTTGTAGCGAGGTCTGCGAGAGGGAGGGGAATGGGAGGCGAATAGTAAGGTGCTACCTCTTGAGCACTGCGTTGGTTTTCCCTTGAAGAGGAAAGGGTGATGCAGCAAAGTAGTGTAAGTATTTCCCTCAGTTTTTGAGAACCAAGGTATGAATCCAGTAGGAGGCTCCTCAAAACTCCTACGCACCTACACAAACAAACAAGAACCTCGCAGCCAACGCGATAAAGGCGTTGTCAATCCCTTCACCGAAACTTGCAAAAGTGAGATCTGATAGAGATAATAAGATAAGATAAATATTTTTGGTATTTTTATGATATAGATTGGAAAGTAAAAGATGCAAATAAAAGTAGATGGAAAACTTATATGAGAAAAGATAGAACCGGGGGCCATAGGTCTCACTAGTGGCTTCCCTCAAGATAGCATAAGTATTATGGTGGGTGAACAAATTACTGTCGAGCAATTGATAGAAAAGTGCATATTTATGAGATTATCTAGGCATGATCATGTATATAGGCATCATGTCCGCAACAAGTAGATCGAAACGATTCTGCATCTACTACTATTACTCCACACATCGACCGACTCCTGCCTGCATCTAGAGTATTAAGTTCATAAGAACATAGTAACGCATAAAGAGAGATGACATGATGTAGAGGGATAAACTCATGCAATATGATATAAACCCCATCTTTTTATCCTTGATGGCAACAATACAATACATGCCTTCCTCCCCTGCTGGCACCGGGAAAGGACACCACAAGAGTGAACCCAAAGCTAAGCACTTCTCCCATTGCAAGAAAGATCAATCTAGTAGGCCAAACCAAACTGATAATTCGAAGAGACTTGCAAAGATAACCAATCACACATAAAAGAATTCAGAGGAGATTCAAATATTTCTCATAGATAAACTTCATCATAAACCGACAATTCATCGGATCTTGACAAACATGGTGCAAAAAGAGTTACATCGAATAGATCTCCAAAAAGATCAAGGAGAACTTGGTATTGAGATTCAAAGAGCGAGAAGAAGCCATCTAGCTAATAACTATGGACCTGAAGGTCTGTGGTAAACTACTCACAACTCAGCGGAGAGGCCTTGGAGATGATGTAGAGGCCCTTCGTGGTCGATTCCCCCTCCAGCGGAGCGCCGGCGAATGCTCCAAGATGGGTGAGGGAGTCCTGGATTAGGGGGTATCCGGGCAGCCGGACTGTGTACAACGTCCGGACTATTGAAGCGTAAAGATACAAGACTCAAGACTTCGGCCCATGTCCGGATGGGACTCTCCTTTGCGTGGAAAACAAGCTTGGCGATCCGGATATTGTGTTTCCTTCCTTGTAACCGACTCCATGTAAACCTAGCCCTCTCCGGTGTCTATATAAACCAGTGAGGTTGGTCCTTAGAAGGTCGATCACAATTACAATCATACCATCATAGGCTAGCTTCTAGGGTTTAGCCTCTACGATCTCGTGGTAGATCTACTCTTGTACTACCCATATCATCAATATTAATCGAGCAGGAAGTAGGGTTTTACCTCCATCGAGAGGGCTCGAACCTGGGTAAACATCTGTGTCCCTTGCTTCCTGTTACCATCAGCCTAGACGCATAGATCGGGACCCCCTACCCAAGATCCGCCGGTTTTGACACCGACATTGGTGCTTTCATTGAGAGTTCCTCTATGTCGTCACTGTGGGGCTAGATGGCGCCTCCAATCATCATCAACAACACGGTCCAGGGTGAGACTTTTCTCCTCGGACAGATCTTCATGTTCGGCGGCTTTGCCCTGCGGGCCAATTCGCTTGGCCATCTGGAGCAGATCGGCAGCTACTCCCCTGGCCATCAGATCAGGTTCAGAAACCTGAACTACACGACAGACATTCGCGGAGACCTGATCTTCGACAGATTCGAGCCTATGCCAGGAGCACCGGACAGTCACGACAGGCATGGCTTAGACCTGCTATCAGACAACCCGTGGGATATCACCCCTGTGGTAGCCCTGGACTCAAATCCGAGGCAGGTTGCATTGCCTAAGGACGGAGGGATGGACCCTGCCCCCAGGCCGTACCCTCGTCGGCGGTGGATCCGAACACAGGCCTCACTTTTGAAGAAGCCTGTGACCCCAGACCCCCGGATTCATATCTGGTTGTAGGTTCTAGTCCGCGTGTTCCCGAGCCCGCCGAGCCCGGTTGTGCTCCGGTAATGGAGTTCACTGCTGCGGACATCTTCCAGCACTCGCCCTTTGGCGACATGCTAAACTCATTAAAGTCTCTCTCTTTGTCAGGAGGCTCTAGCCGAACTATGTCCGGCTTGAGTGGGAAGCAGACGACGACGGAATTCGTTACCCACCCACCACCCACTTCATTGCCACAGTCGATGATTTAACCGACGTGCTTGACTGTACTCGCTTTCTGGTGAGCCTACGTATTGGAGGATAGCTTGCACGCCTCTCGGCCAGCCTGCGCACCAGACTGCGCTCGCACGCCCCCCGTTCAGTCAAGGTCAAGCAGTTGTCCGCACGACACCTCCTATAGCCATTAAAACCAAGACACGTGGTGTCACGTGAATGGTTAACAGAACGCACACGGTTTGAATTATACAAATGTTTGAGATATTAAAGTGGCAGCTATTTTTTCAAAATGCCTTTGTTGGCTGTTATTCGAGTGCGCCTTCTCTCAAAATGGACACAAAAAATACCACATCATGTCGGGTGCCATTCCATGATAGCATGCCAAGTTTCATGAATTTCAGATGAGTTTTGGATTTACTAGAATTTCAAAACAAAGTATCTCAATGTTTTGTCGGCAATCAACAGTGTCTTGTTGTTTGAAATTCATTCCCATTTCTTTCATGGGACCTAATCATGCACCCAAGGACACAGATTTGAATTTTCAACCAATTTATATGCACTGGAGCATGTGCATGTAGTTCAAATTTGAATTATGCATATAAATGCATTGAAAACTCAGTTAATGCATAAAAATGTCCAAACGAACCCCGAAAAATCACAACAACTAACACAACACTCCTATTGTTCTATGTTGACATGAGAAAAAATTTGAAAGCAATAAGAGGCAATGGATATCGTTTCGTCCCCAAAGGTGGGACATTCCCTAACCGAAACCATCATGCTTGGTGTGAGAAACTCTGGTTTGTGAGAAGCATATACCCGAACCTGCCCCAAATAGGACAAAAAATTTACCATGGCATGTTGATGCCGCTCCATGATAGCATGCGAATTTCAGACAAGTTTTGGATTTACTAGAATTTAAAAACTAGGTATCTCAATGTTTGCGGGCGAGTGAAGGTGGCAGAGTGTTTGACATTCATTCCCATTTCTTGCATGGGACCTAAGCATGCAACCAAGAACACAGATTTGAATTTTCAACCAATTTTGCATTAGAGCATGTGCATGTAGTTCAAATTTGAATTATGCACATGAATGCATTGAAAACTCAGTTAATGCATAAAAATGTCCAAACGAACCCCGAAAAATCACAAAAATTGACACAACACTCCTGTTGTTCTATGTTGACACGAGAATTTTTTTGAAAGCAATAAGAGGCAATGGATACCGTTTCGTCCCCAAAGGTGGGACGTTCCCTACCGAAACCATCATGCTTGTTGTGAGAAGCTCTTGTTTGTGAGAAGCATATACCCAAACCTGCCCCAAATGGGAAAAAAATTACCACGGCATGTTGATGCCGCTCCATGATAGCATGCCAATTTTCATGAATTTCAGACGAGTTTTGGATTTATTAGAATTTAAAAACAAGGTATCTAAATGTTTGCGGCCGAGTGATGGTGACAGGGTGTTTGACATTCATTCCCATTTCTTGCATGGGACCTAATTAAGCATGCAACCAAGGACACAGATTTGAATTTTCAACCAATTTGTATGCATTAGAGCATGTGCATGTAGTTCAAATTTGAATTGTGCACATAAATGCGTTGAAAACTCAATTAATGCATAAAAATGTCCAAACAAACCCCAAAAAATCCCAAAAATTGACACAACACTCCTGTTGTTCTATGTTGACACTAGGAAAAAAATTGAAATCGAGAAGAGGCAATGGATATCGTTTTGTCCAGAAAGGTTAAACATTCCCTACCGAAACCATCACGCTTGTTGTGAGAAGCTCTAGTTTCTGAGAAGCATATGACCAAACCTGCCCCAAATGGGACAAAAAATTTACCATGGCATGTTGGTGCCGCTCCATGACAACATGCCAAGTTTCATGAATTTCAGACGAGCTTTGGATTTACTAGAATTTAAAAACTAGGTATCTCAATGTTTGTGCCCGAGTGACGATGGCAGGGTGTGACATTCATTCCCATTTCTTGCATGGGACCTAAGCATGCAACCAAGGACACAGATTTGATTTTCAACCAATTTATATGCATTAGAGCATGTCCATGTAGTTCAAATTTGAATTATGCACATGAATGCATGGCAACTCAATTAATGCATAAAAAGGTCCAAACGAACCCCGAAAAATCGCAAAAATTGACACAACACTCCTGTTGTTCTATGTTGACACGAGAAAATGTTGAAATCAATAAGAGGCAATGGATATCATTTCGTCCCCAAAGGTGGGACGTTTCCTACCAAAACCATCATGCTTGTTGTGAGAAGCTCTGGTTTGTGAGAAGCATATAACCGAACCTGCCCCAAATGAGACAGAAATTTTACAATGGCATGTTGATGCCGCTCCATGATAGCATGCCAAGTTTCATGAATTTCAGATGAGTTTTGGATTTACTAGAATTTAAAAACAATGTACCTCAATGTTTACGGCCGAGTGATGGTGGCAAGGTGTTTGACATTCATTCCCATTTCTTGCATGGGACCTAAGCATGCAACCAAGGACACAGATTTGAATTTTCAACCAATTTATATGCATTAGAGCATGTACATGTAGTTCAAATTTGAATTATGCATATAAATGCATTGAAAACTCAATTAATGCGTAAAAATGTCCAAACGAACCCCGAAAATCCCAAAAACAGACATAACGCTCCTATTGTTTTGTGTTGACACTAGGAAAAAATTGAAATCGAGAAGAGGCAATGGATATCGTTTCGTCTAGAAAGGTGAAACGTTCCTTACCGAAACCATCAGGCTTGTTGTGAGAAGTTGTGGTTTGTGAGAAGCATATCCCCAAACCTGCCCCAAACGGGACAAAAAATTTACCACTACATGTTGATTCCACTCCATGATAGCATGCCAAGTTTCATGAATTTCAAATGAGCTTTTGATTTACTAGAATTTAAAAACCAGGTATCTCAATGTTTGCGGCCGAGTGACGGTGGCAGGGTGTTTGACATTCATTCCCATTTCTTGCATGGGACCTAAGCATGCAACCAAGGACACAGATTTGAATTTTCAACTAATTTATATGCATTAGAGCATGTGCGTGTAGTTCAAATTTAAATTATGCACATGAATGCATAGAAAACTCTGCTAATGTATAAAAATGTCCAAGCGAACCCCGAAAAATCCCAAAAATTGACATAACGCTCCTGTTGTTCTATGTTGACACTAGGAAAAAATTTGAAATTCAGAAGAGGCAACAGATATCATTTCATCCAGAAAGGTGAAACGTTCCCTACCAAAACCATCACACTTGTTGAGAGAGGCACTGGTTTATGAGAAGCTTATACCCAAAACCTGCCCCAAATGGGACAAAAAATTTACCACGGCATGTTGATGCCGCTCCATGATAGCATGCCAAGTTTCACGAATTTCAGACGAATTTTGGATTTACTAGAATTACAAAAGCAAGTACGTCGACGTTTGCTAGAGAGCCACGGTGCCGTGGTGTTTGAATTTCATCCCCATTTCTTGCATGTGACATAAGCATAAACCCATGGACACATATATGATTTTAAAACCCATGTTGGTGCACCGGAGCATGTGCATGTAGTTTAATTTTGAATTGTGCACCTGAAATGGCTAGAAAACCAATTTAATGTGTAAAATGTTCAAAGGAACCCTGAATAATTCCAATTCTTTTACGACACACATATAGTTGCATGTTTACTACAGATAAACAGTCTAGCAATTCAAACACCGCCCATTGCCGTTATGACCCCATTATGTAATTCAAATCAAGATGAAAAATCAAGTAGATCCCACACAGTTTATTATCACCAACCGTGTGAGATGCAGCACAAAATATCCTGGAGCACTATCGGTGTATAGTACGCCTATGGCTTACGCGAGAAGGTGTGTCGGCTACAGTCCACAGTCGGCGTCTCAAGCACACTAGCTCACGCCCCAAATATTATTTTACTGTTCAATCGTCGCCGGTGAAAGATGGGCACATGGACCCGCATCGTGAGGGCAACTTCGGTGGCCCACTCCGGCGAGAGCGCGGCCACAGCCGTGCTAACAAGGTGCATGAGCGCGGCCACAATATGCATATGTCTCTAAGCATAGGTTCCAAAGGGACAAGTAAAAGTGGTCTTTTCTTGATCAGGTTGAGAAACAGGTATTTGTGAAAAAACCGAATATCCATCAAGGAAGCAAAAATGTGTGTGCTTAGATAATATTTCAAGCATTTGATCAATAAATGGCAAAGGGTAATGATCTTTTCTAGTTGCTTTATTTAATTTTCTAAAATCAATTACCATTCTATAACCTGTAACAATTCTTTGTGGAATAAGTTCATTCTTATCATTAGGAACAATAGTTATACCTCCTTTCTTAGGGACACAATGAAGAGGACTCACCTATCTACTATCAGTTATAGGATAGATTATACATGCCTCCAGAAGTTTTAATATTTCCGTTCTTACCACTTCTTTCATCTTTCGGTTTAATCGACGTTGGTGATCAACAACGGGTTTAGCATCAAGTTCCATATTAATTTTGTGCTGACATAGAGTGGGACTAATGCCCTTTAGATCATCAAGAGTATATCCAATAGCATATCGGTGCTTCCTTAGAACTTTCAATAATCTTTCTTCTTCATGTTCTGAAAGGTTAGCACTAATAATAACAGGATATATCTTCTTTTCATCAAGATAAGCATATTTCAAATTGTCTGGCAATTGTATTAATTCAAACACAGGATCACCTTTAGGTGGAGGAGGACCTCCTAGAGTTTCAATAGGAAAATTGTGTTTAAGCAGAGGACGTTGTTCAAAGAAAATCTTACCTATTTCATTTCTTTCATGCATATGTAAATCATTTTCATGGTCTAGCAAATATTGTTCTAATGGATCAGTAGGTGGTACATCAATAGAAGCAAGACCAATTAATTCATCCTTACTAGGCAATTCTTTTTCATGAAGTTTTCTACTAAACTTGGAAAAATTAAACTCATGAGACTTGTGACCAAAACTAACACTGACAGTTTGTTTCTCACAGTCTATTTTAGCATTAACGGTGTCAAGAAAGGTCTACCAAAAATAATGGGACAGAAGTCATCTTGTGGAGAACCAATATCAAGAAAATTAGTAGCATATTTTATTTTCCCACACAAGACTTCAACATCTCTAGCAATCCCAATTGGTGATATAGTGTCTCTATTAGCAAGTTTAATAGTAACGTATATGTCTTCTATCTCTGTGGGTGCTATGTCATTCATAATTTCTTGATCAGGAATAAGGAATAACACTCACACTAGCACCTATGTCACATAAACCATGATAACAGTGATCTCCTATTTTAACTGAGATGACAGGCATGCCAACAACAGGTCTATGTTTATCTTTTTTATCAGGTTTGGCAATTCTAGCAGCTTCTTCACAGAAGTAAATAACTTGCCCATCCATATCTTCTTCCAAGAGATCTTTAACCATAGCAATACTAGGTTCTACTTTAATTTGTTCATCAGTTTAGGTGTTCTAATATAGCTTTTGTTAACCACAGTTGAAACTTTAGCATGTTCCTTTATCCTAACAAGAAAAGGTTGTTTCTCAATATAAGTAGAAGGAACAACTGGATCAACATTATAAAGTATAGTTTCTTCTTTAACTGGTACCAGTTCTTTAGTTTCTTCTTTAATAGGTGGGTGATATTCAAATCACTTCTCTTTAGGGAGTTCAACATGAGTAGCAAATGATTCACAAAAGGAGGCTACTATCTCAAAGCCATGTCCATATTTAGTGCTAAACTTTTGAAAAGCATTGGTATCCATAAAAGACTTAACACAATCATACTGAAGTGTAATACATGACTCTTTACCTTCGTCGAGTTCCCAATCTTCAGAGTTGCATTTAATTCTTTCCAAAAGATCCCACCGGAATTCAATAGTCTTCTTCATAAATGAACCAGCACAATAAGTATCAAGCATGGTTTGATCATTACGAGAAAGCCGAGCATAAAAGTTCTGGATAATAATTTTTCTTGAGAGCTCATGATTGGGGCATGAATATAACATTGACTTAAGCCTTCCCCAAGATAGAGCGATACTTTCTCCTTCACGAGGCCAAAAATTATATATATAATTCTGATCACAATGAACTAGATGCATAGGATAAATTTTTTGATGGAACTCCAATTTCAACCTATTCCAATTCCATGATCCAATATCATCGCATAGCCTATACCATGCCATTGGTTTTCCCTTCAAAGATAAAGGGAAAACCTTTTTCATAACTTCATCTCTGGGTAAACCTGCAAGCTTAAATCATGCACAAATTTGTTCTACATATATCAAGTGCATATCAAGATGTTTGATGACCCACAAGTGTAGGGGATCTATCGTGGTCCTTTCGATATGTAAGAGTGTCGAGCCCAACGAGGAGCAGAAGGAAATGACAAGCGGTTTTCAGTAAGGTATTCTCTGCAAAGCACTGAAATTGTCGGTAACAGATATTTTTGTGATAAAGTAATTCATAACGGGTAACAAATAACAAAAGTAAATAATGTGCAGCAAGGTGGACCAATCCTTCTTGTGGCAAAGGACAAGCCTGGACAAATTCTTATATGAAGGAAAACGCTCCCGAGGACACATGGGAATTATCGTCAAGCTAGTTTTCATCGCGCTCATATGATTCGCGTTTGTTACTTTGATAATTTGGTATGTGGGTGGACCGGTGCTTGGGTACTGCCCTTTCTTGCACAAGCATCCCACTTATGATTAACCTCTATTGCAAGCATTCGCAACTAAAAAAGAAGTATTAAGGTAAACCTAACCATAGCATGAAACATATGGATCCAAATCAGCCCCTTATGAAGCAACTCATAAACTAGGGTTTAAGCTTCTATCACTCTAGCAACCCATCATCTACTTATTACTTCCCAATTCCTTCCTCTAGACTCAAACAATGGTGAAATGTCATGTAGTCGACGTTCACATGACACCACTAGAGGAGGGACAACATACATCTCATCAAAATATCGAACGGATACCAAATTCACATGACTACTTATAGCAAGACTTCTCCCATGTCCTCAGGAACAAACGTAACTACTCACAAATCATATTCATGTTCATAATCAGAGGGGTATTAATATGCATATAGGATCTGAACATATGTTCTTCCACCGAATAAACCAACTAGCATCAACTACAAGGAGTAATCAACACTACTAGCAACCCACAGGTACCAATCTGAGGCTTTGAGACAAAGATCGGATACAAGAGATGAACTAGGGTTTTAGAGGAGATGGTGCTGGTGAAGATGTTAATGGACATTGACCCCCTCCCGATGAGAGGATCGATGGTGATGATTTCCCCCTCCCGGAGGGATGTTTCCTCGGTAGAACAGCTCCGCCGCCTCGTGGCGGTGGTGTCTTGTCCCGAAAGCTTGCTTATGATTTTTTCCAGGGTAAAAGACTTCATATAGCAGAAGATGGGCACCGGAGGCCTGCCGGGGGCCCACGAGGCAGGGGGGCACGCCCAGAGGGTAGGGCGTGACCCCCACCCTCCGGATGGTGGGTGGCCCCCCTCTGGTATTCTCTTCGCTCGGTATGTTTTATTAATTCCAAAATTAACTTTTGTTGAGTTTCAGGGCTTTTGGAGTTGTGCAGAATAGGTCTCTAATATTTGCTCCTTTTCCAGCCCAGAATTCCAGCTGCCGGCATTCTCCCTCTTCATGTAAACCTTGTAAAATAAGAGATAATAGGCATAAGTATTGTGACATAACGTGTAATAACATCCCATAATGCAAGAAATATCGATATAAAAGCATGATACAAAATGGATGTATCAACTCCCCCAAGCTTAGACCTCGCTTGTCCTCAAGCGGAAGCCGATAATGAAAAATATGTCCACATGTTTAGAGATAGAGGTGTCGATAAAACATAATATGGACATGAGGGCATCATGATCATTCTTATAACAGCAATATATATATATATATATATATATATATATTGTCATATGATTCCTTATGCTCAAGTAATAATAATCTATCCACAATGTCAAGTATGAATCAGAAACTTCATTGAGGACTAATAAACTATGCTCTCGGTCATTGAAGCAATTGCAATTTATCATAACATCGGAAAGAGTCAACATAAGAGCTTTTCAACAAGTCCACATACTCAACTATCATTTAGTCTTTCACAATTGCTAACACTCACGCAATACTTATGGGTATGGAGTTTTAATCGGACACAGAGAAAGATAGGGGCTTATAGTGTTGCCTCCCAACCTTTTACCTCAAGGGTAATGTCAACAATAATAGTTCATGCTAACTTACATCCAATTGGATATATATATCAGGATCTTTCCAACACAAGGTACTTGCCAAAGGATAAAATGTAAAAAGGAAAGGTGAAGATCACCATGACTCTTGCATAAAGTATAAGACAAGAATAAAATATAGGCCCTTCGCAGAGGGAAACAGAGGTTGTCATATGCTTTATGGTTGGATGCACGAAATCTTAATGCAAAAGAACGTCACTTTATATTGCCACTTGTGATAGGGACCTTTATTATGCAGTCTGTCGCTTCTATTGCTTCCATATCACAAGATCGTATAAAGCTTATTTTCTCCACACTAATAAGTCATACATATTTAGGAGCACTTTTTATTGCTTGCAACAATGACAACTTACTTGAAGGATCTTACTCAATCCATGTGTAGATATGGTGGACTCTCATGGAAAAACTGGATTTAAGGATATTATGAAGCACAAGTAGTATCTCTACTTGGTGCAAAGAATTTGGCTAGCATGAGAGGGAAAGGCAAGCTCAACATGTTGGATGATCCATGACAATATACTTTATTTTGGATATAAGAAAACATAAGTCATTACATTGTCTTCCTTGTCCAACATCAACTCTTTAGCATGTCATATTTTAATGAGTGCTCACAATCATAAAAGATGTCCAAGATAGTATATTTATATGTGAAAACCTCTCTTTCTTTATTACTTCCTATTAATTGCAATTATGACCAAAACTATGTTTGTCAACTCTCAACGACTTTTGTTCATCATACTCTTTATATGTGAAGTCATTACTCTCCATAAGATCAATATGATCTCTTTTATTTCTTTTTATTCTTTCTTTTTATTTTATTCCCTCAAGATCATAGCAAGATAGCAAAGCCCTTGACTCAAGACTAATCTTTATTATATATAGCTCACGGACTCAATTACATAGAGGGATCATAAAATCAAAACTCAAAACTAAATCATACCAAAACTTTATTCTACTAGATCAAGATATTACTAAAAGGAACGAACTAAGAAAAAGGTAAAGATTGGAGTGTGATGATGATACGATACCGGGGCACCTCCCCCAAGCTTGGCAGTTGCCAATGGGAGTGCCCATACCCATGTGATTATGTCTCCTTCTTCGGAGGTGGTGATGTGATATTCTTGGCGATGATGCCCCCTCGGGATACGATTCTCCTCCTCGAGCTTATTGACTTGCTGCTTGAGGTCCATTATTTCCTTACGGAGCTTACTGAATAGGTAACCGCCGAATACACCAGCTACACCTAACATGTGGAATGGATGCATAAGGATGTTGTGCTCTGTCATGACGGCTAAAGCTCCTTTCACCCATGGATGTTGCATAGCTGTTGGAGAACAAGTGACACTCTTTTTCATATTTTCATAAGAAAGAAATCTAACATTGGAAGGGATGACCGAGTTTGGAATAGCTGAGCTATGTAGTTCTCCCATCGTGAATCCGGCTCGGAAGCGAGAAGTAACTTCTTGATCCTCCTCCATGGCATCTATCCTTTTCAAATCGGCCTCCATCTCTTCCTCCGTTGATGGCCCAAAGTTGTCACATCGCTGTTTGCTCCTACTCCCGGTGTCGGATGAGACACCCGACTCTCCCCTACTGACTCTTGAGAAGACATCTTGCTCTAATCTGTGACAGAAATAGCTCAAAACAAAAACAGAGGATTTCGTCGTGGTACAGTGGGCAAAACCTTCGGGAGATTATATAACGAATTTTTACCGACCACAAGAAGTATTGTGCAAGAAAACAGAGTCCGGAGAGCACACGAGGTGCCCACGAGGCAGGGAGCGCGCCCAGGGGGGTAGGGCGCGCCCTCCACCCTCATGGACGCCTCGTGTCCATCCCGGACTACTTCTTATTTTCCTATTTTTTTTAAATATTCCATAATAGAGAAAAATTGCCATTAGAACTGTTTTGGAGTCGGTTTACTTACCGTTCAAAACCTATTCCTTTTTGGAGTCTGGAACATCCTGGAAAGTGTCCCTTATGTATTCCTCTGAGGTCACGGTTTCAATAACATTAGTTTCAACATTTATTGGATTACGTGAGATATAATGTTTGATTCTTTGGCCGTTCACCACCTTCAGATTTGTGCCTTCGAAGTTGTTGATTTTTATGGCACCAGAACGATAGACCTCCTCGACAACGTAAGGACCTTCCCATTTAGAGAGGAGTTTTCCTGCAAAAGAATCTTAATCGAGAGTTGAATAGCAACACATAGTCACCTACATTAAACTCACTCTTTTGTATCCTTTTGTCATGCCACCTTTTAACTTTTTCTTTAAACAGTTTGGCATTCTCATAGGCCTGGGTTCTCCCCTCATCAAGTGAGCTAATGTCAAACAGCCTCTTCTCACCGGCAAGTTTGAAATCATAGTTGAGCTCTTTAATGGCCCAATATGTCTTATGTTCTAGTTCGAGAGGTAAGTGACATGCTTTTCCATAAACCATTTTATATGGAGACATACCCATAGGATTTTTATATGCAGTTCTATAAGCCCATAATGCATCATCAAGTTTCTTGGACCAATTTTTTCTAGATCTATTAACAGTCTTTTGCAAAATCAATTTAAGCTCTCTGTTACTCGGTTCTACTTGGCCACTAGACTGTGGGTGATATGGAATGCAATTCTATGATTAACATCATACTTAGCAAGAATTTTACGAAAAGCACCATGAAAAAAATGTGAACCACCATCAGTCATTAGGTATCTAGGGACTCCAAACCTCAGAAAAATAACCTCTTTAAGCATCTTAATAGAGGTGTTATGATCAGCACTACTAGTTGGAATAGCTTCTACCCACTTAGTAACGTAATCAACAGCAACTAAAATATGTGTATACCCGTTAGAGGAAGGAAATGGTCCCATATAATCAAACCCCCAAACATCAAATGGTTCAATAACAAGAGAATAATTCATAGGCATTTCTTGATGTCTACTAATATTACCAATTCTTTGACATTCATCGCAAGACAAGACAAACTTACGGGCATCCTTGAAGAGAGTAGGCCAATAAAAACCAGATTACAATTCCTTATGTGCAGTTCTATCTCCAGCGTGATGTCCTCCATAAGCCTCGGAATGACACTTGCGTAGGATCTGTTCCTATTCATGCTCAGGTACACAACGTCTAATAACACGATCTACTCCTTTATAAAGGTGTGGGTCATCCCGGAAGTAATGTCTTAAATCATAGAAAAACTTTTTCTTTTGCTGGTACGTGAAACTAGATGGTATAAATTTAGCAACAATGTAATTAGCATAATCAGCATACCATGGAGCAGTACGAGAAGCATTTATGACAGCTAATTGTTCATCAGGAAAGCTATCATCAATAGGTAGTGGGTCATCAAGAACATTCTCTAACCTAGACAAGTTGTTTGCAACGGGGTTCTTAGCTCCCTTTCTATCAATAATATGCAAATCAAATTCTTGTAGTAGGAGAACCCATCTAATAAGTCTAGGTTTAGCATCTTTCTTTTCCATAAGATATTTAATAGCAGCATGATCAATGTGAACAGTTACTTTAGAGTTAACAATATAACGTCTAAACTTATCACAAACAAATACAACTGCTAAAAATTCTTTTTCAGTAGTAGCATAATTTCTCTGGGCACTGTCTAGAGTTTTACTAGCATATTGGATAACATTTAGTTTCTAATCAACTCTTTGTCCTAGAACAGCACCTACAGCATAATCACTAGCATCACACATAATTTCAAAGGGTAAATTCCAATCAGGTGGCTGAACAATAGGTGTAGAAATCAAAGCTTTCTTAAGTATTTCAAATGCTTCTACACAATCATCATTGAAGACAAAAGGAATATCTTTTTGTAAGAGATTAGTCAGAGGCCTAGAAATTTTAGAGAAGTCCTTAATAAACCTTCTGTAAAACCGGCATGACCAAGGAAACTTCTTATACCTTTAATGTCATTAGGACACGGCATCTTTTCAATAGCATCAACTTTAGCTTTATCAACTTCAATACCTCTTTCAGAAATTTTATGCCCCAAGACAATGCCTTCATTAACCATAAAGTGGCATTTTCCCCAATTCAAGACAAGATTAGTTTCTTCACATCTCTGCAAAACTCGATCAAGGTTGCTCAAGCAATCATCAAAAGAAGATCCATAAACAGAGAAATCATCCATGAAAACTTCAACAATCTTTTCACAAAAGTTAGAGAATATAGCCATCATGCATGTTTGAAAGGTAGCAGGTGTATTACATAAACCAAAAGGCATACGTCTATAAGCAAAAGTACCGAAAGGGCAAGTAAAAGTGGTCTTTTCTTGATCCTCTTTTGACACGGGTATTTGAGAGAAACCAGAGTAACCATCTAGAAAGCAAAAAATGTGTATGTTTGGATAATATTTCTAGCATCTGATCAATAAAAGGCAAAGGGTAATGATCCTTTTTAGTAGCTTTATTTAATTTGCGGAAATCAATTACCATCCTATAACCTATAACAATTCTTTGTGGGATCAATTCATCTTTATCATGAGGAACAACAGTAATACCTCCCTTCTTAGGGACACAATGAACAGGACTTACCCACTAACTATCACCAACGGGATAAATTATACCTGTGTCCAGAAGCTTTAGTATTTCTTTTCTTACCACTTCTTTCATCTTAGGATTTAACCGCCGTTGGTGATCAACAACTGGTTTAGCATCTTTCTCCAATTTTATTTTGTGCTGGCATAGAGTGGGACTAATGCCCTTAAGATCATCAAGAGTATATCCAATAGCAGCACAGTGCTTCTTCAAAGTTTTCAATAATTTCTCCTCTTCCTGCTCTGAAAGGTTAGCACTAATAATAACAGGATATATCTTCTTTTCATCAAGCTAAGCATATTTAAGAGTATCAGGTAGTGGTTTAAGCTCAAACATGGGATCACCCTTGGGTGGTGGAGGATCCCCTAGAATTTCGACAGGCAAGTTGTGTTTCAAAATAGGTCCCTGTTTAAAGAATACTTCATCTATCTCCCTTCTTTCATTCATAACCATATCATTTTCATGGTCTAGCAAATATTGTTCTAAAGGATCATTAGGAGGCATGGCAATAGAAGCAAGACCAATAATTTCATCCTTACTAGGCAATTCTTTATCATGGGGTTGTCTGCGAAATTTAGCAAAATTAAACTCATGAGACATATCCCCCAAACCAATAGTAACAACATCCTTTTTGCAGTCTATCCTAGCATTAACAGTATTCAAGAAGGGTCTACCAAATATGATGGGACAAAAGCTATCTTGTGGGGAACCAAGAACAAGAAAATCAGTAGGATATTTAACTTCCCCACACAAGGCTTCAACATCTCTAACAATCCCAACTGGTGAAATACTATCTCTATTGGCAAGCTTAATTGTAACATCAATTTCTTCTATCTCAGCAGGTGCAATATCATGCATAATTTCTTTGTATGAGGAATGAGGTATTGCACTTGCACTAGCACCCATATCACATAAGCCATGATAACAATGATCTCCTATTTTAACAAAAATAATAGGCATGCCTACAAGAGGTCTATGTTTATTTTTAGTATCGTGTCTAGCAATTCTAGCAGCTTCATCACAGAAGTAAACAACATGCCCATCAATATTATCAGCCAAGAGATCTTTAACCATAGCAATACTAGGTTCAACTTGAATTTGCTCAGGTGGTGTAGGTGTTCTAGTATTACTCTTACGAACCACAGTTGAAGCTTTAGCATGATCCTTTATTCTAACAGGGAAAGGTGGTTTCTCAATATAGGTAGTAGGAACAATAGGATCATTATAAGTGATAGTCTTTTCTTTAATAGGTGCAACTACTTTTACTTCAATGGGAGGATTATATTTAAACCACTTCTCCTTAGGGAGGTCAACATGAGTAGCAAATGATTCACAGAAAGAATCTACTATCTCAGAGTCAAGCCCATATTTAGTTCTAAATTTACGAAAAGCATCGGTATTCATAAAAGATTTAACACAATCAAACTTAGGTGTCATACCTGACTCCTTACCTTCTTGAGATCCCAATCTTCTGAGTTGCATTTAATTCTTTCCAATAAATCCCATTTGAATTCAATAGTCTTCATCATGAAAGAGCCAGTACAAGAAGCATCGATCATGGAGTGATTGTTGAGAGAAAGCCGAGCATAAAAATTTTGAATAATAATTTCTCTTGAGAGCTCATGCTTGGGGCATGAATATAACATTGACTTAAGCCTGCCCCAAGCTTCAGCGATGCTTTCTCCTTCGCGAGGCCAAAAATTATATATATAATTACGATCACGATGAACAAGATGCATAGGATAAAACTTCTGATGAAATTCCAATTTCAATCGGTTGTAGTTCCATGATCCCATATCATCACGTAGCCTAAACCATGTCAATGCCTTTCCCTTCAAACATAAAGGGAAAACCTTCTTCCTGATAACATCCTCTGGCATACCTGCAAGCTTAAATAATCCACAAACTTCATCCACATAGATTAGGTGCAAATCGGGATGCAATGTTCCATCTCCTGTAAAAGGATTAGCTAGCAGTTTCTCAATCATACCCGAAGGAATTTCAAAGTAAACAATTTCAGTAGGTTCAGTAAGTTGAGGAGCAACTCTTTGCTCTCCTGGTCGAGGCGAAGATACCCCGAACAAGCCCCTCAAAGGATTACTTTCCATAGTAACAAGTGACGGTAAATTTCAGCACACCATATAAATTTTTCCTTACCAAATTCCACCTACCAAAGGCGCTTCACTCCCCGGCAACGGCACCAGAAAAGAGTCTTGATGACCCACAAGTATAGGGGATCTATCGTAGTCCTTCTGATAAGTAAGAGTGTCGAACCCAACGAGGAGGAGAAGGAAATGACAAGCGGTTTTCAGTAAGCTATTCTCTGCAAGCACTGAAATTGTCGATAACAGATAGTTTTGTGATAAGGTAATTCGTAACGGGTAAAAAGTAACAAAATTAAATAAGGTGAAGCAAGGTGGCCCAATCCTTTTTGTAGCAAAGGACAAGCCTGGACAAATTCTTATATGAAGGAAAACGCTCCCGAGGACACATGGGAATTATCGTCAAGCTAGTTTTCATCATGCTCATATGATTCGCGTTTGTTACGTTGATAATTTGGTATGTGGGTGGACCGGTGCTTGGGTAATGCCCTTTCTTGGACAAGCATCCCACTTATGATTAACCCCTATTGCAAGCATCCGCAACTACAAAGGAAGTATTAAGGTAAACCTAACCATAGCATGAAACATATGGATCCAAATCAGCCCCTTACGAAGCAACTCATAAACTAGGTTTAAGCTTCTTTCACTCTAGCAACCCATTATCTACTTATTACTTCCCAATGCCTTCCTATAGGCCCAAAAAATGGTGAAGTGTCATGTAGTCGATGTTCACATGACACAACTAGAGGAGAGACAACATACATCTCATCAAAATATCGAACGAATACCAAATTCACATGACTACTTATAGCAAGACTTCTCCCATGTCCTCAGGAATAAACGTAACTACTCACAAATCATATTCATGTTCATAATCAGAGGGGTATTAATATGCATATAGGATCTGAACATATGATCTTCCACCGAATAAACCAACTAGCATCAACTACAAGGAGTAATCAACACTACTAGCAACCCACAGGTACCAATCTGAGGCTTTGAGACAAAGATCGGATACAAGACATGAACTAGGGTTTGAGAGGAGATGGTGTTGGTGAAGATGATAATGGAGATTGACCCCCTCCCGATGAGAGGATCGATGGTGATGATGATGGTGACGATTTCCCCCTCCCGGAGGGATGTTTCCCCGGCAGAACAGCTCCGCCGGAGCCCTAGATTGGTTCCGCCAAGGTTCTGCCTCGTGGCGGCGGTGTCTTGTCCCAACAGCTTGCTTATGATTTTTTTTCCAGGGTAAAAGACTTCATATAGCAGCAGATGGGCACCGGAGGCCTGCCAGGGGGCCCACGAGGCAGGGGGCACGCCCAGGGGGTAGGGCGCGGCCCCCACCCTCGTGGATGGTGGGTGGCCCCCTCTGCTATTCCCTTCGCTCAGTATTTTTATTAATTCCAAAAATAACTTCCATGGAGTTTCAGGGCTTTTGGAGTTGTGCAGAATAGGTCTCTAATATTTGCTCCTTTTCTAGCCTAGAATTCCAGCTGCCGGCATTCTCCCTCTTCATGTAAACCTTGTAAAATAAGAGAGAATAGGCATAAGCATTGTGACATAACGTGTAATAACCACCCATAATGCAATAAATATCAATATAAAAGCATGATGCAAAATGGACGTATCAATATTCGGTTCCATCTCCTGCATAAGGATTAGCTAGCAGTTGTTCGATCATACCCGAAGGAATTTCATATTCAATATTTTCAGTAGGTGCACTAGGTGGAGGGGTAGCTAATTGTGGTTCCGGACGAGGTGAAGATACCCCGAACAAACCCCTCAAAGGATTGTTTTCCATAGTAACAAGTGACAATAAATTTCAGCACACTATATAAATGTTTCCTTACCAAATTCCACTTACCAAAGGTGCTTCACTCCCCGGCAACGGCGCCAGAAAATAGAATTGATGACCCACAAGTACAGGGGATCAATTGTAGCTCTTTCCGATAAGTAAGAGTGTCAAACCCAACGAGGAGCGGAAGGAAATGACAAGTAGTTTTCAGTAAGGTAATGTTTGCAAGTGCTGAAATTGTAAGTAGCAGAGTAGTTTGATAGCAAGATAATTTGTAACGAGCAAGTAACGATAATAGTAATGTGCAGCAAGTTATCCCAATCCTTTTGAGGCAAAGTACAGGCCAAAGCGGTCTCTTATGATAAGCAAAGCGTTCTTGAGGGTACACGGGAATTTCATCTAGTCACTTTCACATTGCTACTTTGATAATTTGATATGTGGGTGGACCGGTGCTTAGGTGTTGTTCTTACTTGAACAAGCCTCCTACTTATGACTAACCACCCCGCAAGCATCCGAAACTACAAGAAAAGTATTAAGAATAAATTCTAACCATAGCATTAAACTTTTGGATCCAATCGGTCCCTTACGGAATAGCGCATAAACTGGGGTTTAAGCTTCTGTTACTCTCGCAGCCCACCATCTAAGTGCTACTCCACAATGCATTCCCTTAGGCCCAAATATGGTGAAGTGTCATTTATTCGGCATTCACATGACACCACTAATGGAATCACAACATACATACTATCAAAATATCGAACACATATCAAGTTCACATGATTACTTGCAACATGATTTCTCCCCTGACCTCAAGAACAAAAGTAACTACTCACAAATGATAATCATGCTCATGATCAGAGGGGTATTAAATAGCATAATGGATCTGAACATATAATCTTCCACCAAATAAACCATATAGTAATCAACTACAAGATGTAATCAACACTACTAGTCACCCACAAGCACCAATCTATAGTTCCGGTAACAAGATTGAACACAAGAGATGAACTAGGGTTTGAGATGAGATGGTGTTGTTAAAGATGTTGATGGAGATTGCCCTCCCCAAGATGGGAGAGTTGTTGGTGATGATGATGACGATGATTTCCCCCTCCGGCAGGGAAGTTCCCCCAGCGGAATCGCTCCACCAGGGGGCAAAAGTGCTCCTGCCCAAGTTCTGCCTCGAGACGGCGGCGCTCCATCTCGAAAGTCCTCCCCTTATTTTTTTCCTAGATCAAAATGACCTATATACCAAAAGATGGGCACCAGAGGTTGTCCTGGGTGAGCACAACCCACCAGGGTGCGCCTGGGCTCCCTGGCGTGCCCAGGTGGGTTGTGCCCACCTGGTGGGGCCCCTCTCGTAGTTATTTTCTCCAATATTCCTCAAATATTCCATAAAAATCCCTGTGAAGTTTCAGCTTGTTTGGAGTTGTGCAGAATAGGTAGCCTGACGTAGCTTTTCCAGGTCTAGATTTCCAGCTGCCGGAATTCTCCCTCTTTGTGTATACCTTTCATATTATGAGAGAAAAGGCATTAGAATTACTCCAAAAGCATTATTATGGATAAAAACAATATAAATAATAGTAAGAAAACATGATGCAAAATGGACGTATCACTGTCCATTCCACAGCGGTGGCCTTAGCCCTGATGGAGGCCGCCCACGACCATGTCGAGGCCGCCCACGCCTAGCTCATGGCGGTCACCGCACAAATCAAACAAAGCTTCTCCGACAACGGTCGGCAACCCACGGCCGAAGAGTTAGCAATCGCCGAGAGCGCTCGAGCAGCCGTTCGTTCCTCCGCCGCATACCTTGCAACGACGGAGCCCGTCCAAGCCCAGATCGCCGCCGCCCACGCCCAGCTCATGGCGGCCTTTTCCAAAGAGATGGCGGACACGGATGGCGAGATGCTTGCCGAGTATGGTGCGATGGATGCCATGGAGCCCCTTCCCCAAGAGACCGTCGGGCGCGAGCTAGACATGGAGGCGGTGGCAGAGATCAACGAGCACCAGCCGTAGTAGTACTGTTTGTTTTGTTTAATTAAGAGCTCTGGTCTTTAATTTGTTAGAGTAATGTTTAGGTTAGCTAGCTCTATTTAATTGTTTAACTTGCTCGATTAAGAAGTATGGGTGTGCTGTAGTCTCCTTTGTGTACCCAAATTATGCAATGACGTGGATGACCACTGTAACCAGGGAAATTCGAACCAAAATTTTTGACGTTCAAACTCATCACACATGGGTTAAGCTATCTGGATCATTTGTGATGTTCACATTTCGTACAAAGTTCTTAATAAGGGACCGTGTCTGATGACACTTTGCGCACCAGTTTTTTTGCTGAAGCGATTCCAAATTTTCAGCTTCCGCGGAAATATCTACCTCCCCGCCCCCTCTCCCTTACCAAAAGCCACATTTCTCCTGTTTCCGCCCTCCTTTCCAAGTTGAAACCATCACACCTTGCTTGCAGCGCCGCCTCCTCGCTGGTGACCCTCCTTCACGCTGCTCGGCCTCGTCTATCCAGGCAGGTAATCCACACCCAACCCCCATCCTCCTCCTCCTTCCACATCCCACATGCCCCGACCGTTGGTGCGACACCTTCCACCCAAATCACCGACCCCTTCACCAAATAAGCACCGCCCTAAGACATGCTGCACGCAGTATAGCCAGGATCTCAAGGAGCATTTGGTAGCGGAGAAGCAAATCGCGGCCACACACGCGGATGAGGTCGCGATGGCTGCCATTTGTGTCGACCCCCAGATCTTGGAGGAGCACCTTGCCATTTGCTAGCTACGCTAGTTAAGCATGCTCGGTTTACCCGTTGTGTATGCTGCTCCTACCTTTCCTTCACAAATTCTAGTGAATTGTGCTATCTAATTTTACCATGCAATCTGTTGCTCTAGTGTATATGTTCTATATGCCGTGCAGTGGTGCTCACTTATTGATTGTTTTATTAATTAGTTGTCGTCTTTAGTTAACTGTTTGGTTCAATTCTGCAAATGTGATGTTCAATTTTTCAGGATGCAATTTTGTATTGTCTTCCATGTGAGAAATAAATTGAATTTATCTTTACAAAATACATGAGAAACGAATACAATTGCTATATTTCGAAGTTGTCAAGCATGCTTGGTTTGGTTATGCATTGTGCAATGTGGTGCTCAGTTAATGTCTGGTTCATTTGTTGTGGTGTTTAGTTAACTGCTTGGTTCAATTCTACAATGCGATGTCCAATTGTCGTGGGTAGAATTTTGTATTGTTGTGCATGTGAGGAATAAATTGAATTTGGCTGCACTTAATACATGAGAAACATATACAGGTGCTATATTTACTAGTTCTTAGTCATGCTTGGTTTGGATAACTGGGTTTTCCATATGGCTTGAATTAATCTGATGAATCTGCAATGTGCTTATTTTTCGTCAACATATTTTACTGATAGCATGCGAACCCTTACTTAACCTGATGACTAACTACCTTATATGTGTTGCAGGGAAAAAATGGGAAGCATTGAGGTTTGCGATTGAGGTTAGCATGTGCATGGTCCGTTGTCTAATAGCACATTATTGTGCAATTGCAGGAACCATTCTAATATTTAGGTTTTTAACAATTTGGTCTTGCACATGTAGGTCCTGCTGTCAGAGGTTTTGACCCATTGTTTGACCCTTTTTGCATATGGGCAAATGAGTTGTCCATGAATATCAATCAAGTCAAGAAACTCAGAAAGATTGTTAGGATAAAGAACTTAGCGACAAAAACAACAAGATCTTTGTCTGCTCAATGAAGAAGACATCAGTTCACTACAAGATGGTACTAACTATTATACCTTGCCTTTTTTATTCCTTTGCCCCATTTCTAATATAGAGAAGATATTTATGCACATCCTTGTTTTCAGGCCTTTCCAAAGTAGTTCACTGATGATTACCTCTCAAACCACCTCTATGGTTAAGAGGCGAGGAAGGTTTTCATACAACACCCATGGTTCAATATTGAAGTGTTCCTCAAGAGGACGAAGGACGGACGGTCAATCATCCACAAGCACTAGCCTAAAGTTGCAAAGACCTTCAACATGAATGAAGGCTCAATATTCGCCTTCCGCTTCAGCAGTTTTCCAGATGAGATGCATCTGTCTATATACCGTCTATGATGCTAATTTCGAAAGGTTCTACATGTTGCATGTGAAACTTGGTGCTGGTGCAGTTGTGTAATGGGGTAGCTGAGTGCTGAAGCTATATCATGTTGTACTCTGATGTATTTCAATAATGAAATCCTACTTCCTTAATATGGAAATGAAATATATTATGTGCTTAATATGAATGTCAATTAGATTAATAAATGGATTATTAATAATAGGGAAATTAGCCTGCTAATGGAGAATTAGCCTGCTAATTGGGTTTTGCTATTGCAAACGGTTATTCAGAAAATACCGTGGGTGATGACCTCAGGCAACGCACACAGTTTCTAGGAATAAACCATGTTGGATCAATGAACAATCACACATGACCTTCTCTTGAAAACTGTTTGCGTTAGGCCACCTTGTGTAAACGTTTACCACATAAAAACTGTGTGTGATGGACAGCCTTTGCCACATAGTTTCTTCGACGCAACGTGTGTGATCATTCAGTAACGCAAACGATAAAATTGTTAATATCGTGTGCAATGGCAACACTATCACAAACGATTTAACGGGAAAAATTCTGTGTGATTTACCTATGAACAGAAACGTTTTCCTTGGAGCGACTGTGTGGGATGTACATACGAACGGAATTGTTTAGCGGGGACTGACTATGTGGGATGTACTTGCGACCAGAAACAATTTCACCTGTATAATTGTATTTTTTTAGCTCTACTGTATGTATTTCCTATTTGAGCGCTTGCCGGTCGCACACGACCTCATTTTGCCGAGCATGTGTGCCAGGAGGGCATATCCCCGACGGTTTCTGGGTCATGTGGGAAGGACCCCCCCTATTGCCGTCACTCACTAGGCGACGGTTCCAAATGTCGTCGCGGAAAGGGGTTAAAAACCGTTTGTATAGCACCGACGTGTACCAGTGTGGTCAGACTAGACAGTAGATAGTATATAGACCCAAGCTTATGAGTCTCCAAGGCATCATCAAGAATAGTCTTGTACATGTTGGCTATGGAGTTGTGATCCTTCCTAGGCTTGGCATATACATCAATGTCATTCTCATCTTATTCTGGGGCATTGATCAACTTGGCCCATTCAGAGATTGTAGATTGATATTTTGTACCTTCGGTCATCCAAACAATCCTTCCATCTGGGTAGAAGCGAGCAGTGGAATAGAATTGCATGATCATCTCATCGTTCCACTTGGTCAACTTTTGACCAACAAACTTGTCCACTTCATTCATCCTGAAGCTCTCATGCACACCTCAGAAGTAGTCCTCATTGTCATCAATGTACTTCCAGTCAACCCATTTCATAGCACAGACAATGGGCTTCTTGTCTAACAAGATAGTCTCATAGAAATCCTGTTGATCCTTGGTGTGGAGACGATAGTCTACAGCAGTTCTCCTTCTGGAGGCATATGGATCAGTTTGTCTCCAGAGTCTTAGACATGCATCCTTTCTTTCTTCCATGTTTTCTGCCACAGGATGATCATCACTGTGATCTGAAATCTTGGGCTTCAGCTTTCTGAGCACTAGTGGCTCATTATCTTCTTCTTGGGCTTCAGGCACTGGGGCCTTGTTCTTCTCAGCAGCAGATATGTTTCTTGTTGATCTCTTGGGTGTAGTTGACTTGGGGGCTTGAGCTTGTGTTGGAGGCTTGGGGGCTGACTTGGGCTTAGATGGAGCAGCCCCGGTCCTTATGGCATCCCCCATAAGCTTTTGTATCTTTGTATGAGGTGCAATAGGCTCTTCCTCCTCCTCTTCTTCTTCATCAGATGCGTGCTTTTCAAATTCAGCCACTAGATCAACTAGCTTGCTCCATCTTCCTCTTTTCCTTTCCTTCTTCTTCTCTCCAGTAGCACTTGGTGCAGCAGCAGCTTGAGTAAAGGCTCGATTTTTTACATAGGGACTCTCTTAGGAGGAGCCTTCTTCTTCTGCATTACACGCTTGGTGGCAGCAGTAGCACCATATTCTTTCTTGAGCACTTTCTTCTTGGATGTCACCACCTCCTCAAAGACAAAGTCTTCATCCTCTGAATCAGATGTTCTCTTCTTCCTTTGCCTAGTTGCTGCCTTGGGCAAGTTGCTGGTAGTGCTTCTGCTCCCCTCATCATATCTGCTTGAGGGACTAGTGCCCTCATTGAGGTTTACTTGCTCTTTAGACATGTTCTGGCTATCACTGCCTCGGACATAGCTGAAACTGACCGTATGAATAGTTGGGTATAGATAGAGTGGATGAGCATCACAAAGTACATCTATTTTACAAAAATATTGAGACAAAAACTTAATTTTAGTTTTTTGCAGAAAGCATTTTGGAGCTACTGATTTGACAAACTCGATGACACCAAAGCACAAATGAAGTCTAAACATACAGTTTCGGTCAGTCCGAAATGCAGTTAGGTTACTCTGAGATGCTAGGGTTTCACAGAGTAAGTGTTTTTGGTCACACCAATCAGTACACTTCGGTCAGACCGAGTTGTACTTGTGCAATGGCCAGAGCCAAATCGATGAGATCGAGATCATCAGATCGGTCGGTCCGAGATGAGTTTGGCAGAAACCTAATCCTAAGTTTTTGCATCATATCTATTCTAATGGATTCTTTTGGTGGATAGATTGATCTCATATGTGGGATGAATAATGGCAATGAACTTTGTGCAAGAATCGGAATCAGAGAAAGCACAAAGGGTCAAGTTCGTACCCTAACTTGGCGGCGGACTTGCTACGGTGGCAACGGTGGTGAGAATCACGTTGACGGCGGCGAAGACCAGCGGCAAAGGGTCACTAGCGACGGCGGCGACGATCTGGAGACCAAGGGAGTGGCAGAGCTGGGAGGCGCGGTCGAGTGTTTGAAGAAATTTCCAAATTTTCAACCCGCGGTATATATACCCAGTCACTGTCAGTGTGACTGAGTGGAACGACTCGGTGGCACCGAGATGCAAAACTGCGCTGCAACTTGGTGTGACCGAATTGTTCAAATCGGTTGCACCAAGATGAAAACCTAGATTAACTTAATGAATTCAGTGAGACCGAGTGGGAGTGGGTTGGTCTGACCGAGATGCATTAAGAGGTTTTGGAAGTTAAGCCCTTGACGGATCGGTGGCTCCGAGTGCTCCTCACCCGGAGGGTCCGAATTCGACTTGTTCAAACATTATGATGTAGCAAGAATAGATTTTGAGACAAGAAAAAGCATAGATATCTAGAGGGAGAACTTAGGCATTCTTGTCCATCCATTTGGCAAGAAGAAAAAACAAACAAGCAAAGCAACAAATGGATGTCCTCGAATGGAGAAAGTTATGCAACCAACATGCTCACACAATAAGATGGCAAAAAAACATGTGACAAAGCATGCACAAACACTCTAGCATCTATCAAGAAATTGGCGATGACAAGGTCATCTATATATGAGTATGTTGACTTAGGAGTCAAATGAGAACATTTGATCATAGGTCATACTCAGCGTTTAAGCACAAGTGGGGTTACCACTTTTACATAAAGCATTGTTGTGTTCACACCATTAGAGTTGCTTTAGCTCAATTCTTAGAGCAAAGCTCCCCCTAGATGTGATATCCCCCCTTAGAGGTATGAACTAACCTTGGGTTTTGTCGATGATGACTTCATGTAGGTGTTGAAGATGTGGTTGCTCAATGTTAATGTAGATCATTTGAAGCAATCCATTGGAGTGATTTGCACTTTCAATACCTACAAGGGTTAGTCCCATGAGGAACACACAAGGATATCCATAGACATAGAGTGAAATACACATATGATGATGTCCATGAAAGCATTTGGTTACCTTGTCCCTTATCTTACCAACAAGAGGGTTTGTGACTCCTTGAACTAGTGCAAGATATGGAAGTTGATTGCACTTGTCCTTTCCAAAATGAATATGAGTGAAGTATGTTGGCGGAGTCACCCTCAAGAACTCTCTAGTTCTTCTTCTTTGGGACCCACATCAACTTGATGGGAATCCTTGGAGTTGTAGTCATACTTGATGATGTAGAGCTTGATGTAGTATTGGGAACCCACTTGACCATGGCCTTAGGAGCTTCTTCAAATGAATCAATCTCTTCTTGAAGCTTGTCCTTGCCTTTTAGCTTGTGGTCATGTGGTGGAAGATCATCTTGAGCTTGTGTTCGCATAAAAGAAGTGGGGTCATACTTATCTTGTTGAGGAACAAACTTTGTCTTGGGATATTGATCTTCTTCCCACTCAACTCCATTGGCATTGAAATTTTGTTCAAAACCAACACCTTGATTCTTCCAGTGCCTTCCTTGCTTGCGTACAATTTCCTCAAATTGCTTACTTTCGGCAAGGCTCTTGTAAACACCTTTCTTTATAATTCCCTTCAATAAGCTATTTTATTTCTCAAGTGTAACTTGGCTAAGAGAATCATTAGTGGAATCAAGATAATTACTAGAAGCAACAACACTGGATTTAACATGATTATTGGTACTACTAGAAGAAGAATCTTTCTTGCTCTTGTTGCTAGATTTTACTTGTGGCATATAAGTAGACAAGAGTAAACGCTTGGCAATGTAAGAAGAACTTTTCTTTCGAAGATCATCATTGATTGCTTTTAAGAACCCACACTCTTGCTCTAAATTGAGATTCTCAAAGCGTATCTTCTCATGAGCCTTTAAAAGCTCTTAGTGATCCTCTAGAGTAGTTTCGTGAGCTAACTTAAGAGTGTTTAGTTCTTTAGTTAGACACTCAATCTCCTTCTTATCATCGTCATTCATTTCATCTTGATTAGCATGATTAATAGCAATTTCATCATAGTTTTCATCATTAGTGTCGTCAACAAGTAAATCATCATCACCTAGCAAATCATCTTCATCACTATTGAAATCAACATACTCGTGGTGTGATACCTTGGGGCCTTTAGCCATGAAGCATCTTCCAATTCCTTCATTTGGTGAGTCAAATATGTCGTAGGAGTTGGATGACACAAGTGCAAGACCGGAAACACTTTCATCTTGAGTATATTCGGAGTCGGAGTGATAACTTCTCTCAGAGTAGTTGTAGGAGTCGGAACCGGATACTCATTCACCAATGTGAAATTGATGTCTTCGTCTTATATAGATCTTTGACGACTTGTCCTTAGTTTCCGAATCCTTGCTTCTACAAGAGGGTATTTGTTCATAACGATCATCTATACTCCTTCTCTCTCTTGGTGGTGATTCATCTCTTTTACTTCTCCTTTTAGGTGAATCTACTCTTCTCTTGTAGGGAGTCGTACACTCATTGGAGTAGTGTCCGGGTCTTCCATAATTGTAGCAATTACGATCACGACTAGAAGATCTTTTGTCATTGTAGGACCTTGACTTGGAACTTCTCTCTTTGCTTCTATTCTTATAGAATTTGTTGAATGTGACAGCCTGGATTTGCCTTCTCTCTTTTTCCGGACTTTCTTTTACTTTTGCCTTGGATTTGGAGTTTTGAATCAATTGAAATGGACTTGAACACTTGGGCCTAACCTTGACTTTCACCCAAGTGACTTATCCTCCTCTAACTCACCTTTCCTTCTCTGAAAAACTCCATCAAAAGCCCAAGGAATATTTTTCATAAAAGAAAAAAAATTCATTTTCTTCCTTGAAAATCACTTCAGAGAAGTATGCTCCAAAGCAACCCCTATTTTTATTGATCCTAAAATCCTGAATAAATTCAAAAATATTCTTTAAACCCTAGGGCACCTCCTTGAGCAAAAATATTGCATAACTTTTTGGAATATTTTTGCTACAGAAAATCATTTTTGTTCTAGACAGAATGACCACCTTGCATAGCAAGTGTATTTTTGCTTGATCTTTTGGTGCTGATATTTTCTGAGCCTCATTACCTTCCTAAGAGATTGCTAAACCCCAAAGCACCGCCCTTAATTATCACTAGATGTTTCTTAGTGAAGCTCACAAGTTTCTGTCCAGAAACTTGCCAGGAAGAAACCCACTCACGCAGTTCACCTGTGACCTAGCCAACCATGCAAAACAACCAAAACCACTAAGGACTACATGCTAGACATGGTGTTTGCGCTTAGCTCAGCCTGATGCCAAAGTTCACACGGTGACCACGTTCGTCCAAGGAGGTTGGCATGCGGCCGACGCGCTCTGTGTTGCGCCAACATCTCTATTTCGCGTGTGCTCGCTGCCCCGGTCGCCGCACCTTGCCAAACCGCGCCCCTGTCCTCGCCTGCACCTCCTTAACTCCGCCCTGGCGCTCGCTGACGCTGGAGCTCACCGTAGCGAGCATGGGCACGGTGCGACAAAACCAATAGTGTGTTTGTGCCCCTGTGCTCGTCGTGTACCGCGCTCCTATGCTCGTCGCTGCTCGCCTACATTCCCCGCATGATCTCCGGTGCCTTCTTCCCCTCTCACTGATGCCATTCATCGTCGGGGGCCACTCCAGAGAGATCCGGTGAGCTCTCGATCCCCGCCTCAGCCTCGCCTATAAATAGATCCCCCCTCCCGAGCTTGTTTCTCTCCACACACGCTCTCAACACACCTCCACAACGTCGTAGGAAGCCGCAGCCCGGCCGGGCAGGCCTCTGGCCGCCATCCCCGCCCCGAGCTCGCCGGTGATCCCCGTCCACTGCCCCCTCCCTCTCCACAGCCGCTCGAGCTCTACTGACTTCTCCAGCGTGTCCGTGGTGGTCCACTGGTGCGTGCTGGTGCCATTGGAGCTGCTGGACTGGCCCTGCTTCGTCGGAATCACCATCTCCGATGAGCTCCTCCCGCTGGCACCGCTAGAGAGCTTTGTTCCGATCGCGTCCGACCACCCCTAGTCACGCTATGGGCACAGGCAGGTGCGCCTCGATCTCCTCTCCATTCCTATCCTCTCAGATCTCGTCGCCGGGCACACCTCAGCTTCTCTCCCCCTCCCACTCCTACCTGACCGTGGGGGCCCGCTGTCAGCCACTCAGGCCATGCCTGAAGTGGTATGAGTGGTGGCGCCCTACTGGTTTACGCCTTCGACGTCACCCCCTCTGGTTTTTCATTTATTCAAATTTAATTCAAATTTGACCAGAACTTTGACTACCTGTAACTTTTATTCTACAAGTCCAAATGAGTTGATTCTTTTTGCATTGTGTTCTTACTGGAAAATCCTAGCGGCATACTCATGATGAGATTTTTCTCTGCTGTCTAGGAATTTCTGGTAATTTTCAGAAGTGTTCTTGATATTTTCTTTTTGTTATTTGATTTATTTTCATAAGGTGAAGCTTGTCTTGAAGGCATCCAGGAGGAGTGTGAGGCTCCTCTGCACTAAGGCAAGCCACAACAACATGTTCATGATCTCTTTGCAATATCCATGATTTTCCACTTGAATATATATGATATTCATTGCATATAGTATTAAAATAAATAATGCTTGTGTTATTTAGTTTGTCATGATCAAGATGTTAGTTAACAGAAATGGATGCTTGAACTAGTGAGATATAGCTTGAGTAGTTGGACTAAGTGAGTTTGTCATGACTATGGTAATATGAGCATCGGTATTATTTTCCTCATATCATCATGAGTTTCGTATGATAAATGCCAACTAAAAAGTGATGAGTATAGATGACCAGTAAGTAAGGACCAAAAATGTTGAAAGAGGAGTTTGTGCAAGTAGAACTTTGAATGAGGTTGATTTGTTGTTTCCAAGTGTTATGTGATGCATGATACATGGTTGCATACGCATGGCATATAGTGACTCGACCATTTTATTTCAAGTTAAACCTGATGATAATTGAACTTGAACATAAAGTTGGTCGGGTCATGGTGCCACTGAATCGAGCTGACAAGTGCAACCACATTTGCCTTAGTATGGGGAGGCCGTTAGTCGGCCCGTTGTCATGCCTTTTGTCGGTGCCTCCAACGAGGGGAATTTATGGGCGTGCATTACCCTGGCCCGGTAAGCAGACATAACCTTGTGAGCCCGTTATTGTTATGGAAACTTATCCCTGTTTGGGACCATTTATTTGCCACAACGGTGGCTGTTTTTCCTTAGGTAGGTTGGGCCACCCATGACTTAGCCCAGTTGTCGGTGTACAAAAGTAGGGGCTCCCTTTTGTACCCCTTTACTTGTGCACGGGCAGTCAGAGCCACACCCGCGGCCACACTTAGCAGGGCAGAGGAGGGATGCCCAAGGCGCAAGACAATCAAAGCAATGCCAAGACCAGAGACACAAAAAGAAAGAGGGCGAGGTAGACTCCCCCGGCAAGGCCCTTGCCGGGGAAGCCTCTGCAGCCATGGCAAGAGCCTTGCCGGGGCAACTTGCCCAACACCAGCAGAGCTGCCACCCTAGAGCCCAAGAGTTCCAAACACCATCAACCACGTTGGAACCAAGGCTCGGGAGGCACCTCCATGGTGGCATGCAGATCTTTGTGAAGACCAGAAGCATGCAAGATCAGGTGAGAACCAGAAGACGACGATCCTCAGCAAGATCGTTGCCGAGGATACCCACGAGACCCCCGACAAGATCCTTGCAGGGGACGACCACGATACCATGGCAAGACCCTTGTCGGGGCCCCGGCGAGACTCTTGCCGGGGACATCTGCGGGGCCACAGCCAGGCCCACATCTGCCAAGACTCCACCACCATTACCATACAGCTGCCAGCCCACCAACTAGGCAAGCACCTGCGTGGCGATGTGCGGCCTCTAGGCCAACTCAGCAAGCACCTGCATTGTGGCATGCAGATCTTCATGAAGACCCTACCACCATGCCAACTCAGCAGCCTGCCAGCCTACATGGCACTGCACGCCTCGTTGGCCTAGACGCGTGTCGAAGCAAGACGAAGCGGCGGCGGACGGGACGTGCCTCCTTACCGTCCCCAATAAAGCAAGGGGACACCTAAGGAGCGCATTTAATGCGTTTTGTCCCGTAATGACAGGCGATAAGATTGTACACTATATACCTTTCCACCTCCTGTGTGCCACTGTGGCGCCCCCCTTTGACTATAAAAGGAGGCCCGAGGCATACTGGAGAAGGATTCCGATCTTTTGGACTACACACACGCCGTAGCTAGTTCAGGAACTCAAGAACACTCAAATATACAACAAAGCAGGACTAGGATATTACGGATCCTCGCGGCCCGAACCTGGGTAAACGATCTTTGTGCTAACTCCTAGACCCGCTCTTTCCACAACCTCACGCCCGCTGACCGTAGTAGGGATTCCAGTGATCCCATAGGTGTCATTTTCCACAGACACCGGTGGGCAGTTAGTCGGAGTGGCCGAAAGAGTGTCATGGCAATGGGAGAGTTCTGTCGGAATGTCGTTGGTCCACCCGAATGGGAGTGCGAGGCCATGGTTCTGTGGTGTGGGTAAAGTGTGCTACCTCTGTAGAGTGTATTAATCTATCGATAGCTGCGCCCGCGGATAAGGGCCCAGTTCATAAGTAAGTCACACCATGGATCAACTTTTATAAAGAAATCTTGCAAACTAAGCTATTTGCATTGCACTGGTTGAATCATGATGATGTCAGTGAGGCTGTCTAGCAGTCAGTTTAAGCAGTTCTTCATTGCTATGGCTTCCAAGGAAGAAGGCGACCGAACGAGCGGCGTCATTTGCGGATGCTGTGAATGCTCGCGCAGCGACAGAAAAGCTAAGTCACGCGAAACTTTGAGCAATTCTTTTTACATAAGATTATTCTCCTCGGAGATCTTTCCCTTCGTATGAGAAACCTGCACGCAATGGGGCCCTTCCACTATTGGCAACACCTTTGTTCTGTTTCAAGACTGCTCAATAGTTCGAGCGGCTGCGTCGAGAACGGCAGGGTGGCCTTCTGCTATTGGTAACACTCTCATTCTGTTTCGAGTCCGCTCGACGGTTCGAGCGGCCGCGCTGAGAACGGTAAGGTGGTTCGCCTGGCAACAAGCACACCCGGCAGGCTATTGGGGATCCGTCTGCGAGGCGCCGTGGCTTGGGTTTACGCACCAGCAAGCCTACCCAATTAACATAGGGTGGACATACAAAGAGAGATCAAACTGGAAAATAACATGCATCGTTTCAAAGTACTGCAGAGTTATATTACATCAATTGTTGCTGCGGTTCTAACTAAAGGTAAAAATTGTATTCGTTGTGAACCTGCAGCGGCGATGAGAAACGGGGTGCCTAGTCCCGGCGTTGGCCTTCTATCCTCTGAATTCCGTCGACACGGCTGATGATGGGCTTGGTACGCTCGTCGAGCTCGCGAGGTCCACATCCTACGGCAAGCTCTCTAGCGCGGCGTCGAAGTCGAGGTTGGGGTTCCAGTACGCCACCTTGGTGAGGACCTTGGTCAGGGCACCCCGGCAAAGCTGTCGGGCCTCATTGGCCAGAGAGCTTGCTCTGTTAGAGCGAAACTGCTCTAGGGCTCCAAGAACACCCTCGAAGAACAGGGTCAGCTTGGCGTTGGGACTCACGTTCGGCTCCGGGGCGTACCTCACGTTCGGCATCCCCATGGTAGCCAGCTTCGTGGTGATTCTGTTGGCGACGTCAGCGAGGCGGCTAATCCAGAGGTTTTCGCCCTTCACATAATCCTCGTGGTTAGCGGCGTCATTCCTCCGCAACTGCCTCTCCTCCTCTAGATTATTGGCCGAGAGTTGCGGCCTGCGCCTCTGCCAAGGCGCTGCTGATCATGTCCTTCTCCTTCGCCAGCTCCAGGGCTTTGTTTTTCAGGCCGTCCCGCTCCACCTCCAGCCCCTCACCTTGTCCTCATGGACCAGGGCTTGAGCATTGAGTGCCTCCCTGTGCCTCTGCTCCATCCCCTGGGTCCACTGCGCGATGAGTTTCTCGACCTCCTCATCCTTGCCGCGGAGTGTGGCAGTGAGCGCCTCCTCACGAGCGGTGAGGTCCTCCTCCTGGGAGTTCATCTCAGCTTGGTGCTGGTGCCGGGCGGCCTCGTCCTTGGCGGCCTATTCCCTCACCGCCTCCTGGGCCTTCTCGACGTCGGCCTGCTTCAAGATGAGCTCTTGCTTGCGCTCGGCCAACAGATCTTGGGCAGCCTTCAGCTCTTCGTGGGCCTGGCGGAACCAGGCCTGCGTCTCGGCGATGCGTTCCTCAAGGTCCGCCTCCGCCTTATCCGCCACCGCCACCCTAGACTTCACCTTGTCCAGACGGGCGCGATGGAGCGCCTGGAGCTTCTGGAAGTCGGCGTTCATGGCTCGAAGAAGCCACTCCTCTTGAGAACCGCCACCACCGGTGCTCGGTTCGTCAACAACCTGGAGCCCGGCGGAGGCAAGTGCCTCGTCGTCAAACACCTCCCCCTCGGCCAGCGCCCTGGTGCCCGCCGTCCTTGGAAGGTGGACGAATAGGTCGTTGCCCACCTTCAAGTACCTGCCCAAGCCAGAGGCGGCAGAGGAGAAGGGTTGATCGTCGACCACCGCCTCCTCGGCAGCAGCCTTGCCGGCCTCCTCAGTAGTAGCCTTGTCGGCCTCCTCGGCGGCGCCCTTGCTGGCCTCCCCGGCAGCAGCCTTGCCGGTCCCTCCGGCTGGCCCCTTGTCGGCCTCTTCGGCGGCGGTCTTGGCGGCCTCCTCGGTGACAATCCTGTGGGCCTCGGTGCTTGGCGCCCTTGCCGGGGATGCCCCTCAGGGCGGTGTGGTTGATGGGGGCGGCATGTTGGGGGTGGCCCTTAGTGGCTCCTCCTGCTGCCGTCCTCCTCCTGCAGCCACGGCAAGGTCAGTGCCAAGGGTTCGTACCCCAACACACGTTGATGAGGAGTGAGTGGTGAATGCACGCTGGGGGCTGAGATGGGGGCTGCGCCAGGGGCTGCTGTCCAGGCTGATCTCCACCACCGGCATGCGCGAAGTGCCCGCCGGGGGCTGGTCGCCCGTCGAGGCCTTGGCCTTCTTTGCCACCCTCTGGGCCAGCGTCTCCCTGTCCCTACGAAGATGAAAACAAGTCAAGAAAAGTGGTGCGGTCTGAAAGGACGGACATGATAAAGGGAGAAGATGATAGCAATCTCAACATGAAGAGAGGTAATTTTGTAACATGAAAATTTCTACAACCATATTGTCCTCTCTCATAATAATTACATGTAGGATCATAAGCAAATTCAACAAAATAGCTATCACATAACATATTCTCAACACGATCCACATGCATGCAAAGTTGACACTCTTCCAAGATAGTGGGATTAACATTAACTAAAGTCATGACCTCTCCAAACCCACTTTTACCATAAGATTGATCAAAATCCAAATATGTGGGATCTAAAGTTGACACTCTTCCAAACCCACTTTCAGTATTATTACAAACATTATTATCAATCTCATATTCATCATGAGGCTTAAATAAATTTTCAAAATCATAAGAAGAATCAACCCAATCATAATCATTGCAACAAATAGTAGTCATAGCAAAACTAGCATCCCCAAGCTTGAGGTTTTGCATATCATTAACACAATTGACATTAAGAGAATTTATAATAACATTATTGCAATCATGCTTTTCATTGTACGAACTATCAATTATGGGTGCAATAGCAACGATCTCTATGTTTAACATACGGAACTATAGCAAATTCATCTTCATAAATATTGGGATCACGGCCACAAGAATAGCAAGCATCATGTTCATCAAGGGATACTTCAATCAAATCATCGGAATCATAATTATCTATAGATTCATGCATATCATTATTTTCTTCAGAAGCAACGGTCATTCTTTCAATAAATTCTTTGACATAGACATTACGAGCATAGTTTTCATAGCGATATTTAAGTATGTGAAAAAAATTCAGATTCGAAGAGAGTAATATCATACTTTTCAATCAAATAAGCAATTTCATAAGCACCCTTAAAAGCAACAAATTCTTCAATTTGTTCGATATAGTAACTATAAACACCCTTTGCATATGAAGATAAGATTTCATTTTCATTAAACTCACATAGGTAGGGAAGGTGTTTTTTAGGGTTCTTAGAGCAACAAGTAAAATCATATATTTCACAAAGATTCCAAGCATAACACAGCAATCTATTTATTTGATCCCATAAGAGTCTCCCATTTTCAGACAAATGGTGACGCACAAAATGAGCATGCTCATCTAAAGATTTCCCATCAACTAGGCTAGTTGGGGTTTCAGCACGAACGCATAAGGATCGAAGATGATCCAACTAGAACACTTTAAGTGGATCCATACTGATAGATTTTTAGCAAACAAAGATGCAAGCACATTGAAGGCACATGGAGACACAAGCAAACAAAAGATTGAATGGAATAGGGGCGAAGAAAATGGCAAGCGTGAAGTGGGGGAGAGGAAAACGAGAGGAAAATGGCAAATAATGTAATGCGAGGGAGATGAGTTTGTGATGGGTACTTGGTATGTCTTGACTTGAGCGAAGACCTCACCGGCAACGGCGCCAGAAATCCTTCTTGCTACCTCTTGAGCACTGCGTTGGTTTTCCCTTGAAGAGGAAAGGGTGATGCAGCAAAGTAGCGTAAGTATTTCCCTCAGTTTTTGAGAACCAAGGTATCAATCCAGTAGGAGGCTCCTCACAAGTCCCTCGCACCTACACAAACAAACAAGAACCTCGCAACCAATGCGATAAAGGGGTTGTCAATCCCTTCACGGTAACTTGCAAAAGTGAGATCTGATAGAGATAATAAGATAAGATAAATATTTTTGGTATTTTTATGATATATATTAGAAAGTAAAGATTGCAAAATAAAGTAGATCGGAAACTTATATGATAAAAGATAGGCCCAGGGGCCATAGGTTTCACTAGTGGCTTCTCTCAAGATAGCATAAGTATTACAGTGGGTGAAAAATTACTGTCGAGCAATTGATACAAAAGTGCATAGTTATGAGATTATCTAGGCATGATCATGTATATAGGCATCACGTCCGCAACAAGTAGATCGACTCCTTCCTGTATCTACTACTATTACTCCACACATCGACTGCTATCCAGCATGCATCTAGAGTATTGAGTTCATAAGAACAGAGTAACGCATTAGGCAAGATGACATGATGTAGAGGGATAAACTCAAACAATATGATATAAACCCCATCTTTTTATCCTCGATGGCAACAATACAATACGTGCCTTGCTGCCCCTGCTGTCACTGGGAAAGGACACCGCAAGATTGAACTCAAAGCTAAGCACTTCTCCCATTGCAAGAAATATCAATCTAGTAGGCCAAACCAAACTGATAATTCGAACAGACTTGCAAAGATAACCAATCATACATAAAAGAATTTAGAGGAGATTCAAATACTTCTCATAGATAAACTTGATCATAAACCCACAATTCATCGGATCTCGACAAACACACCGCAAAAAGAGTTACATCGAATAGATCTCCAAGAAGATCGAGGAGAAGTTTGTATTGAGATTCAAAGAGAGAGAAGAAGCCATCTAGCTAATAACTATGGACCCAAAGGTCTATGGTAAACTACTCACAACTCATCGGAGAGGCCTTGGAGATGATGTAGAGGCCCTCAGTGATCAATTCCCCCTGCAGCGGAGCAGCGGCGAAGGCTCCAAGATGGGATCTCGCTGATACAGAAGGTTGCAGCGGTGGAAATAGGTTTTCATGGTGCTCCTGGATCTTTTCGGGGTACGTAGATATATATATAGGCGAAGGAGGTAGGTTAGGGGAGACACAAGGGTCCCACTGTTGGAGAACGTAGTAATTTCAAAAAAAAATCCTACGCACACGCAAGATCATGGTGATGCATAGCAACGAGAGGGGAGAGTGTTGTCCACGTACCCTCGTAGACCGTAAGCGGAAGCGTTATGACAACGCGGTTGATGTAGTCGTACGTCTTCACGATCCGACCGATCCAAGTACCGAACGTACGGCACCTCCGAGTTCAGCACACATTTAGCTCGATGACGATCCCCGGACTCCGATCCAGCAGGGTGTCGGGGATGAGTTCCGTCAGCACGACGGCGTGGTGACGATGATGATGTTCTACCGACGCAGGGCTTCGCCTAAGCACCGCTACGATATGACCGAGGTGGAATATGGTGGAGGGGGGCACCGCACACGGCTAAGGAACCATCACGAAGATCAACTTGTGTGTCATGGGGTGCCCCCTGCCCCCGTATATAAAGGAGCAAGGGAGGAGGAGGCCGGCCCTAGGAGGAGGGCGCGCCAAGGGGAGTCCTACTCCCACCGGGAGTAGGACTCCTTCTTTCCTAGTCCAACTAGGAGAAGGGGGGAGAGGGAGGCCGCGCCCCAAACCCCTTGTCCAATTCGGACTGGGCTTGGGAGTGGCGCGTGCCACCTCCTGGCTCCTACCCACTAAGGCCCATTAAGGCCCAATACTCTTCCCCGTATTCCCGTAACTCCCCGGTGCTACAAAAAATACCCGAATCACTCGGAACCTTTCCGATGTCCGAATATAGTCGTCCAATATATCGATCTTTATGTCTTGACCATTTCGAGACTCCTCGTCATGTCCCCGATCTCATCCGGGACTCCGAACTCCTTCGGTACATCAAAACTCATAAACTCATAATAAAACTGTCATCGAAACCTTAAGCATGCGGACCCTACGGGTTCGGGAACTATGTAGACATGACCTAGAACTATTCTCGGTCAATAACCAATAGCGGAACCTGGATGCTCATATTGGCTCCTACATATTCTACTAAGATCTTTATCGGTCAAACTGCATAACAACATACGTTGTTCCCTTTGTCATCGGTATGTTACTTGCCCGAGATTTGATCGTCGGTATCCAATACCTAGTTCAATCTCATTACCGGCAAGTCTCTTTACTCGTTACGTAATGCATCATTCCGCAACTAACTCATTAGTTACATTGCTTGCAAGGCCTATAGTGATGTGCATTACCGAGAGGGCCCAGAGATACCTCTCCGACAATCAGAGTGACAAATCCTAATCTCGAAATACGCCAACCCAACATTTACCTTCGGAGACACCTGTAGAGCTCCTTTATAATCACCCAGTTACGTTGTGACGTTTGGTAGCACACAAAGTGTTCCTCCGGTAAACGGGAGTTGCATAATCTCATAGTCATAGGAACATGTATAAGTCATGAAGAAAGCAATAGCAACATACTAAACGATCAAGTGCTAAGCTAACGGAATGGGTCAAGTCAATTACATCATTCTCCTAATGATGTGATCCCGTTAATCAAATGACAACTCTTTTGTCCATGGCTAGGAAACATAACCATCTTTGATAAACGAGCTAGTCAAGTAGAGGCATACTAGTGACACTATGTTTGTCTATGTATTCACACATGTATTATGTTTCCGATTAATACAATTCTAGCATGAATAATAAACATTTATCATGAAATAAGGAAATAAATAATAACTTTATTATTGCCTCTAGGGCATATTTCCTTCACCCACGAGGGTGCGGGGTGCGCCGGGCACCCTCATGGCCACCTTGGTTGCTTCTTGATGTCCACTCCAAGTCTCCTAGATTGCGTTTGTTCCAAAAAGATTGCTCCTGAAGGTTTCATTCCATTTGGACTCCGTTTGATATTCCTTTTCTTCGAAAAACTGAAATAGGCAAAAAAACAGCAATTCGGGTTGGGCCTCCGGTTAGTAGGTTAATCCCAAAATTGATATAAAAGTGTAAAGTAAAGCCCATAAACATCCAAAACGGGTAATATAATAGCACGGAACAATCAAAAATTATAGATACGTTGGAGACGTATCACTCCCCTAGACCTCTTGCCGCTGCTCCGTCCTGCCGGGCTGGACCGGCTCGCCAGAGCTGGCCCGCCGCAGGACACGCCTTTCTCCCGTGGCTGGAGGGTTTCAGCCTCGGCCTCTTCCTCGGTCGACTCCTCGGCCACATCCTCAACAAGGGGGGCCTCAGTGTTGACACCGCTGGCCTCCCCGGCAGACCCCGCCCATTGGGCGAGCTCCCTCTCTTCCGCGGCCGTGTCGGCCTCGTCCTCCACACCGCCAGCACTGCCGGCCTCCCTGGCAGGCTCCGCCTCCGCCACCCTGGCGGCGATGTAGTCCAGCTCCGCCTCGGTGGTGTCCTGGATGAGCCGCGGCTCGTCGTGGTCATAGCCCTCCGACAAGTTGTCAAAGAACTCCTGCACTTCGTGTGCCGGGGGCTCGGCCCAGGACGGGTTGAGGCCATGTGCGTTGAAGTTCGGCATCATGGCAATAATGTCGGACCGGTGAGACTTGTTGCTCAGCAGGACCACTCCCGCTGGCAACCCAAACAGGGGCCCCTTGACAGCCTTTCCGGCCTTCGCATCCCTGCCGGTCCTCTCCACCCTGCCGTCGCTGTACACATCGAGCTGAAAGAGCCTCTGACAGAAATAGGCGTGCCCCATCACCGTGAAGTTATGCTTTAGGCCAGGGCGGAGCCTCATGACGTCACCGCATTCCTGAAGTCCCAGGCCGGCCTCCCCTTGTTATGCAGTGGGGCGATTCAGCGGCGGATGAAGTCCGCCCCAATCATCTCAAGGGTGAGCCCGGCTGTGGTGAGGCAATGGATCCTGGTGGTGGCGATCGAAAGCTTCTCGTCGTTGGCGTCGAGGTCGCTCAAGTCCCCGCGGCGGGTTGGCGGGCTCTGAGGAACCCGGCAGAACTCCTGCGGGTCCTTCTCCTCGATCCAGCACCACCGGCCTCGCCACTCCTCCCACCTCTCCTTCTGGGCACCCTCCGGATACGTGCCTTTCTCCTGGGCCCTCGGGATCCAGGAGATGCTCCCAGAGATGGCGCGGCCTGGTTGGATGTGAGGGGACAAGTAGTGGTGGAAGAGTGTCGTGCTGGGGAGCACCCCGGCAAAGCCCTCACAGAGGTGGGAAAAAGAGAGCCATGCACGACACGGCGTTTGGCATGAGATTCAAAAGATGGAAGCCGTAGGTGCGCATGACGTTGTTGAAGAAGTCAGAGAAAGGGGGGCAGAGCCCGCAGGAGAAGAAATCAACGAAAAAGGGGTACCAATTTAGGTCGGCTGTGGCGCAATCGGCGGGGACGACGCGCGTCGTAGAGTGCCCCGTCGTCTTCCTCCCCCACAGGGGCAAGAAGAAGTTCTTGAGGTGGACCGCATCGACCGTCGACGGGAAGTAGGCGAGTTGCGTCCGCCGCACCGCCGCCTCGCTCTCTAGCGCCTCCCTCTCCCTGGCATACTTGGCCGCTCCCTTGCCCCTGCTGGTTTTGGGTGCCATGGCAGCTGGAAGGAGGCGAAGGATCAAGAGCAATGGGGGCATAGCGGCAGCAAGCAGAAGCAAGAGCTTCGAATCTTTTGCCTGAGGAAGAAGAGAGGAACGATGATCCTGAGATTGAGAGATGTGCAGAGGGTAAATGAGCAGCGCGCCTGCGGTTATTCCTTTTTATGGGGAAGGCGCGGGCCGCCTCTTTACCATTCATTGTGATATGACGCATGCGTGCAGAAAGCGCCCCATGCATGACCCCCACGTCACGCATGACCCTCCACGTCACGCATTCAACGCGGGTCATGGGGAAGCGCAGTGGATGAAAAAAGTTACCGTGTTAAAAAACCGCCCCGCCTGCCCGCGCACCATTCTAGGCCTAGCCCAACAATGCGTCGCACTTATGTGTGGCCTAGGCCCGGGGGCTCCTGTCGGTGTACAAAAGTAGGGGCTCTCTTTTGTACCCCTTTACTTGTGCACGGGCAGTCAGAGCCATGCCAACGGCCACACTTAGTAGGGCAAAGGAGGGAAGCCGAAGGCGCAAGACAATCAAAGCAATGCCAAGACCAGAGACACAAAAAGCAAGAGGGCGAGGTAGACTCCCCCAGCAAGGACCTTGCCGAGGCAGCCTCCGCAGCCATGGCAAGAGCCTTGCCGGGGCAACTTGCCCAACACCAGCATAGCTGCCACCCTAGAGCCCAAGAGTTTTAAACACCATCAACCACGTTGGAACCAAGGCTCGGGAGGCACCTCCATGGTGGCATGCTGATATTTGTGAAGACCAGAAGCATGCAAGATCAGGTGAGAACCATAAGACGACGATCCTCGGCAAGATCCTTGCCGAGGATACCCATGAGACCCCAGGCAAGATCCTTGCCGGGGACAACCGCAATGCCACGACAAGACCCTTGCCGGGGCCCTGGCAAGACTCTTGCTGGGGACATCCGCGGGGCCACAGCCAGGCCCACATCTGCCAAGACTCCACCGTCGTTCCCATACAGCTGCCAGCCCACCAACTAGGCGAGCACCTGCGTGGCGAAGTGCGGCCTCTAGGCCAACTCAGCAAGCACTTCCGTGGTGGTATACAGATCTCCATGAAGACCCTACGACCACGCTAACTCAGCAGCCTGCCAGCCTACATGGCACTACACGCCTCATTGGCCTAGACGCGTGTCGAAGCAAGACGAAGCGGTGACGGACGGGACGGGCCTCGTTACCGTCCCCAATAGAGCAAGGGGACACCTAAGGAGCACATTTAATGCGTTTTGTCCCGTAATGACAGGCGATAAGCTTGTACATTGTATACCTTTCCACCTCTTGTGTGCCACCGTGGCGCCCCCCTTTGACTATAAAAGGAGACCCGAAGCATACTAGAGAAGGATTCGGATCTTTTGGACGACACACACGCCGTAGCTAGTTCAGGAACTCAAGAACACTCAAATATACACCAAAGCAGGACTAGGGTATTATGCATCCTCGCGGCCCGAACCTGGGTAAACGATCTTTGTGCTGACTCCTAGACCCGCTCCTTCCACAACCTCGCGCCTGCTGACCGTAGTAGGGATTCCAGTGATCCCATAGGTGTCGTTTTCCACCGACACCAGTGGGGAGTTGGTCGGAGTGGCCGAAAGAGTGTCATGGCAATGGGAGAGTTCTGTCGGAATGTCGTTTGTCCACCCAAATGGGAGTGCGAGGCCATGGTTCCGTGGTGTGGGTAAAGTGCGCTACCTCTGCAGAGTGTATTAATCTATTGATAGCCGCGCCCGCGGATAAGGGCCCAGTTCATAAGTAAGTCACACCATGGATCAACTTTTATAAAGAAATCTTGCACAGTAAGCTATTTGCATTGCACTGGTTGAATCATGATGATGTTAGTGAGGCTGACTATTGTGGTATCATTTGTGGTCCATGAGTGATCACCGTTTGGTTACAAGGTAACCCGTTGAATCGAGTATGGTTCCGTTTGTGATCCGTTATGATCACTGTTTGGTTGCAAGGCAACCCGTTGGTAAGAGAGTCCGAGTGACTCAGTACACAAGTTTCGTTTCACTGCATGAGTAGCATGTTGTTGTTTGCATTTAACTTGATTAAATGTCATGATATTGTTTTTCATTATGGTTATGCTTATAGTGAGCTTGCAAGTACATTCAATGTACTGACCTGGCGTGTTATGCCAGATTTTAGGAAAGTCTAACTGGATCGGAGTGCTGTCGTGTCTAGATCATGGCCACATCGGTGTCCCTGTGCTATGGAGTCCCGCTACATCGTTGTTCCGCTGCTGTGTAGATGTCGTGCTCGAGGCCCCTTTATGTTCACTAAATAATGTACATATTGTTCAGCCGCACCAAGTGTGCCGCTTGGCCTCGCTACTTGATGTAATATCACACTATGCTTCCGCTAGTTTCAATAAAGCGGTGATTTTCTGTACCAGGATGTTGTGTATTGCCAGGAGACATGATATCTGGGTTGGCAATGCAAGGTAAACCGGTTGCTCTGAGCCGGGGTGCCACATTGAAATTCTACACCATTAAGCTCAATTCTTCATTGAAGTCTTGTTTCTCACTTGATGTTGTAGGAGCATCACATGAAGCTTTATAAGCACCACTTGATTTGTTGTGGAGCTCTTCCTTATCCTTTAGTGACATCTCATGAGCAACAATTCTACCAATGACTTCCGTTGGCTTGAGATCTTTGTAGTTGGGCATCATTTGGATCAAGGTGCACACGGTATCATATTTTCCATCCAAGGCTCTTAGGATCTTCTTGATTATGAATTTGTCGGTCATCTCTTTGCTTCCTAAGCCGGCAATCTCATTCAAGATGAGAGCAAGCCTAGAGTACATTTCAGTGATTCCTTCACCATCCTTCATTTTTAACTAGTCAAGTTGACTTTGAAGCACATCCAATTTGGATTCCTTGATGGACTCGGTACCTTCGTGCATATCAACCAAAGTATCCCAAATTTTCTTTGTATTCTCAAGGCGGCTGATTTTGTTGAATTCTTCGGGGCACAATCCGTTAAAGAGAATATCACAAGCTTGAGCATTGTATTGCAACATCTTCAATTCTTTCGCGGATGCTTCATGATCCAGTTCTCTTGCATCCTCGGAGTATTCACCTTGCAAGCCAATACGCACAATAGCCCAAACGGCGGGGTTATGACCAAGAATATGCATTTTCATCTTATGCTTCCAGCTAGCAAAATTAGTACATCAAAGTAAGGACCTCTACGGTGGTAATTTCCCTCGCTAGACGCCATACTCTCCTAGGTTGTGAAACCAAGGCTGTGATTACTAGATCTATGGAAATCAAGGCAATTGGAGACCAAAGCTCTAATACCACTTGTAGGATCAAAAGTAGGTCTAAAGGGGGTGATTATACTACTTGACCAAATAAGAGTCTAGCATTTTCCCAATTTTAAGTGTTGGCAGAATTTAGAAACTAGTACAAGTCAAGCAATCAACCTACACATGCAATTCTAAGAGTCTAGCAGTGGAAAGTAAAAAATCGCATATGAAGGTAAAGGGAAGGCTTTGGAGAAGGCAAACACAATGTAGACACGAAGATTTTTGGCGTGGTTCCGATAGGTGGTGCTATCATACATCCACGTTGATGGAGACTACAACCGACGAAGCGTAACGGTTGCGCGTCCATGGAGGGATCCACCCACGAAGGGTCCACGAAGAAGCAACCTTGTCTATCCCACCATGGCCATCGCCCACGAAGTACTTGCCTCACTCGGGTAGATCTTCACAAAGTAGGCAATCTCCTTGCCCTTACAAACTTCTTGGTACATCAACTCCACAATCTTGTCAGAGGCTCCCAAGCAACACCTAACCAATCTAGGAGACAACATTCTCCAAAAGGTAATAGATGGTGTGATGATGATGAACTCCTTGCTCTTGTTCTTCAAATGATAGTCTCCCCAACACTCAACTCTCTCTCACAGATTTGGCTATGGTGGAAAGATGATTTGAGTGGAAAGCAACTTGGGGAAGGCTAGAGATCAAGATTCTTGTGGTAGGATTGGAATGTCTTGGTCTCAACACATGAGTAGGTGGTTCTCTCTCAGAAAATAGGTAGTGGAAGTACGGGCACATTCTGATGGCTCTCTCTCAAATGGAGAAGGGGGTGGAGGGGTATATTTGCCTCCACACAAAATCCAACCGTTACACACATTTGACCCAACTCGGTCAGACCGAATAGAAGAACTCGGTGAGACTGATTCAGTTCAAATGTGAACGTTAGGAATCTCGGTTGGACCGACATGATCAACTCGGTGGGACCGATGTGCTAGGGCTTAGGGCAAACATCAACTCAGTGGCACCGATTGCATCAACTCGGTTAGACCAAAGTGAAGCAATGGGCAACAGAGAGGATGTCAAGCAAACTTGGTGGGACCGATTGCTCATTTCGGTGAAACCGAAATGTTACAAAGGGAAACAAAGAGTTTGCAAGGCCATCTCGGTGAGAACGAGATCCGTATCGGTGTGACCAAATTGTCTAGGGTTTCTGGCAGTGGCTATGTCAACTGAACTCGGTGGCGCCGGATAGACCAAATTAGTGGGGCCAAGTTTGACTTTGAGTTTTGTACATATGTGGAAATGAGAAAGTGGTTGAGGGTTTTGGGGCAATATCACTAAGCACTTTGAGCAAGTAGACCATTAAGCAACACCTCATCCCCTTTTAATAGTATTGGCTTTCTCGTGGACTCAATGTGATCTTGGATCACTAAAATAAAAATGAAGAGTTTTGAGATTTTGCCAATCTTTGTCCCAATCATTAAACTTTCTGAAATATTTAACTTGAATGGATATTAGTTCAATGAGCTATATGTTGTTATGAATTACCAAAACCACCAGAGGATTGGTTGCACTTTCAAAAGTGAAGTATGGAAAATCAAGTGGCTACTATGGTTATCTTGGAAATTATAGTGGAAGGGTTTGAAGATTGATATCTTGGATTGCTTGTCCCAGAGGGAAGAATGAAGGATGATAAGTTCCAATATACTAAAGATAAGTTTCTAAAAAGTCTTTCTGACTGGATTGAAAAATATGCATCTTGCGGGGTGAAGGAAGACTTAATAAAATCAGTAGTTCAGTCCCTACCAGTGTAAGCCATGGGAATTTTTAAATTTCTAGCTTCTCTTTATGAGGAATTATCCCAGATTATAAGGAACTTCTGGTGGGGAGATGAGGGATATAGAAGGAAATCACATTGGCTGGCATGGGACAAAATTAACACGGCCTAAAGGTAAAGGCGGTATTGGCTTTCGCAATCTCACACTTTTTAATCAAATTTTTGGAAAAAGCGCGTTCATTGATATATCCGAACTCACTGTGTGTGAAGTTGATGAAGGCAGAGTATTATCCCGAGGGACATATTCTGGATACAGTGTTCCCACGTTCTTCATCGGTAACTTGACAAGGTATTATGCATGGTTTGGAACTACTTAAGAAATGGGTCATTTGGAGGGCATGTTATGGTTCTAGTATTAACATTTGGAGGGATAATTAGATCCCCAGAAACTATGGCCTACAAATTTCTGCAAAAAAGCATAGCACTAGATTGAAGTGGGTCTCTGATTTATTCATGAGCAGTGTGAAGGAAATTTGCCCTAGAGGCAATAATAAAGTTGTTATTTTATATTTCCTTATATCATGATAAATGTTTATTACTCATGCTAGAATTGTATTAACTGGAAACTTGATACATGTGTGGATACATAGACAAAACATCGTGTCCCTAGTAAGCCTCTACTAGACTAGCTCATTAATCAAAGATGGTTAAGTTTCCTAGCCATAGACATGTGTTGTCATTTGATGAACGGGATCACATCATTAGGAGAATGATGTGATGGACAAGACCCATCCGTTAGCTTAGCATATTGATTGTTCAGTTTTATTGCTATTGCTTTCTTCATGTCAAATACATATTCCTTTGACTATTAGATTACGCAACTCCCGGATAATGGAGGAATGCCTTGTGTGCTATCAAACGTCACAATGTAATTGGGTGATTATAAAGATGCTCTACAGGTATCTCCAAAGGTGTTTGTTGGGTTGGCATAGATCGAGATTAGGATTTGTCACTCCGAGTATCGGAGAGGTATCTCTGGGCCCTCTTGGTAATGCACATCATAAGAAGCCTTGCAAGCAATGTGACTAATAAGTTAGTTGTAGGATGATGCATTACAGAACGAGTAAAGAGACTTGCCGGTAACGAGATTGAACTAGGTATGAAGATACCGACGATCGAATCTTGGACTAGTAACATACTGATGACAAAGGGAATAACGTATGTGGTCATTACGGTACGACCGATAAAGATCTTCGTAGAATATGTGGGAACCAATATGAGCATCCAGGTTCCACTGTTGGTTATTGGCCGAAGAAGTGTCTCGATCATGTCTACATAGTTCTCGAACCCGTAGGGTCCGCACGCTTAACGTTCGATGACGACTGTATTATATGAGTTATGTGATTTGGTGACTGAATGTTGTTCGGAGTCTCGGATGAGATCACGGACATGACGAGGAGTCTCGAAATGGTCGAGAGGTAAAGATTCATATATAGGACGATAGTATTCGGACACCAGAAGTGTTCCGGGGTACCGGGTACGTATCGGGTCACCCGAAGG
>NC_057798.1:143664466-143677036 GCF_018294505.1 Triticum aestivum | reverse complement strand
CACTTATGGAAGGGGGGAGGCCGACTTGTGAGAGGCGCCCAAGTAGGATTACTCCTACTTTGGGCGCCCCTTGCTGCCCCTCTCCCTCTCCCACCTATATATATGTGGGGGCCACCGCTAGAACACACAACATTGATTCCTAGCCATGTGCGGCGCCCCCTCCACAGTTTACGCCTCCAGTCATATTCACGTAGTGCTTAGGCGAAGCCCTGTGCGGACCACTTCACCATCACCGTCACCACGCCGTCGTGCTGGCAGAACTCTCCCTGGACACTTTGCTGGATCAAGAGTTCGAGGGACGTCATCGAGCTAAACGTGTGCAGAACTCGGAGGTGTCGTACGTTTGGTGCTTGATCGGTCGGAACGAGAAGAAGTTCGACTACATGGACCGTGTTGTTAAACGCTTCCGCTTTCGGTCTACGAGGATACGTGGACACACTCTCCCCCTCTCCTTGATATGCATCTCCTAGATAGATCCTGCGTGAGCATAAGAATTTTTTTGAAACTGCATGCTACGTTTCCCAACACTGCGACAAATGTTGGGATGAAAATTTGGTGAAGCACATTTTCTATCCACATGATGCTGAGGAGATTCTAAAGATTCGTATTCATGCTCATGGGGAGGGAGATTTTGCTACGTGGCACTATGAGAAGAATGTTATATTTCTGCATAAGTGTGTACAATTTTGCGCTTAAATTGAAGAAGAGTCGGGATACCATTGGCCAATCTAGTGGCAAACTAGAGAGTGAAAGGAGGATATGGCAGTTAATCTGGAAGGCTAATATTCCTCAGAAGATTAGGATTTTTATGTGGCGCGCTGCTACGAATAGCTTGGCGGTCCAGATGAATTGAGTTAAACACCATCAGACTAAGTCAGGTATGTGCTTTGTTTGTGGTGTGGAAGATGAAAGCACTTTTCATGCTCTGGTGAGATGTTCTAAAGCTCGTCCTCTACAGTTGGCCTTGAGAGATTCTTGGAATATTCCGAATGAAGTGTTATTCAAATGCACGGGACTAGACTGGCTTTTGAGTTTGTTGGATCAGTTGAGCTTGTAGCAGCGGGAGCAAATCTTACTCCTTTTCTGGCGAGCGTGACATCTGAGAAATGATTTAATTTTAGGAACGGGTAAGGAATACATTACTAACTCGGGAAATTTTCTGGAAAATTATTGGTCCTCTCACACAGCCAATCGCGACCCTATTCAGTTGGATTCTTGCAATAGAGGTAAGAAAAAGTGGGAGGTGTTATTGCGGATTATGCACTGGGAAAGAGCATGTGTGTGGAAATCGCCTCCTGCGGATTATATCAAGATCAATGTCGATGCTAGTTTTGTGGAGAGTATTAATGTTGCCAGTGTTGGGGTTTTTGCTAGGGATTTGTCTGGCAAAATTATTAGGTCCTCATTGGATTTTATTGGTTAGTGTACTAGTGTGAATGAAGTTGAGCTCCGTGCCTGCCTAACAGGTCTTTATATCGGTATTACCCTTTACTAGTCTATTATTTTGGAGACTGGTTACGCTTTCATACATTATTTCCTTGCAAATCAGAACTTTGACAGATCCCCTCTCGTTGATCTGAAGAAAGAGGCCCTGAGTATTTCCAAGATGTTCCAAAATTTGAGTTTTTTGAAAATAAATCGGCGTGCCAATGAGGTGGCACATGAGATTGCTAAGTTTAGTTTTAATAGTAGGTCCGATGGGTTGCTCGTTAACTCTGTACCGCCCTGTGTGGCGTACGCTGTAATGGATGATTGTAATAACCTTTTGTTTAATTAAATAATACAAGGTTTTTTTAAGGCAAAGAGGGCTTGTGTGCTATAAAGCTCGATATGCAGAAAGCTTGATATGCAGAAAGCTTATGACCGAGTTGAGTGGCCTTTTTTGAAGGAACTTATTGTGAGACTGGCCTTCCGTGAGAATTAGACAGGGTGGGGTCGGAAGGAGGGATTGGAGGAGGGAGACGGGGCGAGGGCATGTGTGGTTATGTGTTGGGCGGGTTGGGCGTTGGACCGGCGAACAGGTACGGTGGAGTTCTTCCATTGATTTGACCGTAACACACGAACGAAACTACTATGTACTTGGGCACATAATGCTTTCATAATTTGATTCCCTATGATGTAAGATGGGTCATGATTTACATATTAGTTTTTTTATAATTCATTATTTATTTTCTTAAAATTTATTATTTGTTTTCTAAAGCAAATTGCACTGATAGGAGGAATCGGTTGATTTAGTTAAGTTGGGAAAGTTAGATCCGTGATCTTTTATACCTTAGAAAAGTGTTGGTTTGAAAGAAAAGAGTGAAGAGGTGAACAGATGGATAAGGAACGAAAACCAGGGTGGAGGAGTGGTGGTGGTGATTGTGAAGACAAAAATAAACCGTACGTGCCGGAATACCAACTCTCCTTTTAGGAGTAGAAAGACTACTAGTGATCCCATATAAACGATCACACATAAAGGAGCAGGGTATATAAACTTCAATAGGAGAAGCATCTCATAAATGGAAACATTGTATAGCGCACGACCGTAATCTCCTGACCAACACCACAGGAGCGGGCTAAAGCTAAAATAGCACTGTAGTATGTGAAGTAGTCTACTACTACTGCTAGTGATGGAACCACACGGGCGGGCTCAAGTCAGAGGTCTTGTCGAATGGTGCCCCCCTGTAGGCTCCGCCGAACAAACGCGTGCGCGTTAGGAAGCATCCCATGTCGTCACGGCTGAAGAGGATAGTGTCAGTGCCCTCCGAGTCAACAGTCGTCCCGACGTCGTCTAGAAAGTGAATCTCATGCTTGGTATCCGTCAGGTACGACCGGGACGAACCCCTCCCCAGATAGATGACCTCCCCAGCAGGTGACATGTAGTTGAGCCACTCAGCCTCGCCTGTATCGTGGTTGACTGCCAGCCTATACAAAGTGATCGTGCCTGTCCTGTTTAGACGGCTAATCTTGATGAGCATCAGCAAATCCCCTGTCGTCGACTCTACGAGGCGCCTGTCGAGAGAATACTGAGGTCGTTTCTCTACCAAGTCATCCACAACTCTCCCTGCACTTCTAACCACATTGCACATCTGGATCACTAGAGAGCCCTCAGCATCCCGAATCACCTTGATCAGGCCTTCCTCTCGCGTCAGCAGATGGAATACACCACGGTAGTAGCAGATATCCACAATGCTCGCTTCCCGTGTCCTGCTCATCTCTAGCCAATGTTCTTCTTGTGGGCTCCACATGGCAATGATATGCTCACGACTTGGTCCCTGGTTGAGCACTGTGGCGACCTCGTATCCGGTGTCTAACGGAGACCTGGACAAAGCGCACATCAAGAGCGATGTCTCGCCTCTTATTATCCCCTCCATGTTTATGACACTGCTGGGAAGAGTGATCCGCTTGCCAGACTTCAGATTGTACAGCAGATGATCTTGTCCCGATGCTTCGCCGTCCAAGAAAAGCCAGCCTCCAGGGTAAGATCCACAAGGACGGGCTGCCCTGATGCCCTTTGAAAGAGCTGGAAGTGGGTGAATACATCCTTTCATTGGATTGAAGAAGCACGGGCTCACTGAAGATGGTAGAAAGAGCCAAGGCAGATTGGCCAGGTCAGCCATCTCCTCCACGCCAACGCTGCTATTGCGCCAGTGCCTGTTGAGCAAAGAGGCGCACACGCGATCAACATCACACAAGGTGTCATCTCTGATGATCCTCTGGATAATATCCACCGGCAGATCTGCGCATTGCCTCGGGCTGGTAGACACAGGCCCGGCTCCCAGAGAACCCTGCGAGAAAGAGAACCATTGCCTCGTTAGAACCATTAAGAGATGTGTTCATACGCAAGGATTGATCCTCTAACTAATTCAAGGAAAACCCTATTTGATACTTCAACCCTTGACATACGGTCAACTGGGAAATCCAGTATCCCATCTAAGAAGCAATAGCAAGAGACGACCCACAAATCAATAGAAATCCAACAGCAAAATCAGGACGTCTACTCACAGTCACAGAGATGATGCCGCCGCGCTCCGCGATGCCGTGCTCGCCACTGGCATCCACCGTCGACTCGGAGCCATGTATCTGGTGGTATCTCTCTACCAACTCTCCATCGACATCCGGGTACCGCAGCTCCATGTGGGCTGAATTAGCAGAAAAAGTTAGGCATGATGTGTAATATCTACTGCAACAAGTTCATAAGAGGATCAACAGGATATATAGTTGATGTGCAAAAAGCTCAAAGCAATGCAATGCGCAGAAAAGCTAGCTTGCTTTCATGTAGTACAGCTGTGGGATGCATACAACCTGAATATTGTCCATGTGTTCTTCGAAACAATTACAGTAGGCTAAAAAAATTACAGTAGATTGAATTTATCTAGGTTTTGAAGTTTCAAAGTTTTCCATTAGCGCCATATTGTATTAATTGAAGAACCAAATCATCTGAATCAAAGCACATTAGCATCAAAACCAGCAGTTTCTATGCTTACTTATTGCCAAGTCGTAATGTCCTAACTGTAGCAGATTAGCTGCAGTTTCAGTAAACACTTTTTCAGACCAACAATTTCAGTACACAGTTTTTCAGACTAACAAGTTCAGCGAGACAGGCACATTCTAGTGTGGATTTTAATTGGATAAATCATATATTGAATCAAAGAACCTTAGCATCAAAACCAACAGTTTCCATACTTTTACTTAGTTATTACTCCTTCCGTTCACTATTGTAAGATGTTCTATTTTTTTTCTAGTTCGGATGTATGTAGACAATTTTAGTGTGTTTATATTGAAATATCCAAAACATCTTATAACAGTGAACGGAGGGCATATATCCAATACAAACAACTGTCAAGTTCTAACTGAAGCAGATTAGCTGCAGTTTCTGTACACAGTTTTTCAGGCTAACAATTTCAGTACACTGGTTATCATGTGGTACAGCTGTGGGATACAACCTGAATTTTGTCCATGTCTTATTCGAAACAGTTACAGTAGGCTAAAAAATTTCAGTAGAAATTATCTTCTCTATGAAGCAGATTGAATTTATTTAGGTTTTTAAGTTCCAAAGTTTTCCATTAGCGCATATATTGTATTAAATTGAAGAACTGAATCATCTGAATGAAAGCACATTAGCGCATATACGTATTGTCAAGTCCTAAGTCCTAACTGAAGCACATTAGCTGCAGTTTCAGTAAAGTGTTTTCAGACCAACAATTTCAGTACACAGTTTTTCAGACTAAGTGACTAACAACTTCAGCGAGACAGGCACAGCGCAGTGTAAATTTCAATTAGCTAAATCATATATAGAAATCAGTATCTTCTCTATGAACCTGAAACTGAGATGACTGGACTGATTTTGCACATCTGATTTATGAATTTATTCTTCTTCGACAACCAACTAAACTTCGGATCACCTTGTAAGCATCTGTAACTGATGAAACCATTCAACCAACTAAATAGGCTGATTAATCCAACAGCCACAATGCAAATATCGACTATTTCCATTCAACTTCTTCACTTACTCATTATTATCTAATGAAACCATTCGTAACTGATGAAGCAGATTGGCTGAAGTTATTATCAAGTCCTAAGTCCTAACTGAAGCCCATCAGCTGCAGTTCAGTAAACTGTTTTTCAGACTAACAATTTTAGTACAATGTTTTTCAGACTAACAGCTTCAGCGAGACAGGCACAGTCTAATGTGAATTTCGATTGGCTAAATCATATAGAAATCAGTAACTTCTCTATGATACTGAAATTGGCATGACTGAACTAATTTGGCACATTTGATTTACGAATTAATTCTAACTTGGGACAACCTTCTTAGCATCTGGATATAGGCTGATGAATCCAACAGCCAGAATGCAAATACCGACTGTTTCCATTCAACCACTTTTACTTACTCATTATCATTATCTAATGAAGCAGATTAGCAGCAGTTTCAGTAAACAATTTCAGCGCACTGTTTTCCAACACAAGCAGATAGTACCGAACCGACCAGTCAAAATTCTTTCCAAAGGAAGTTGAAGGAATGGAGAGGGCCTCTCACCTGGCGTCCCGGCCGCGAAGACGACGATGTGGAGGTCCTGGCCGCTGCGGGGCAGGTCGACGACGAGTGGGGTAAGCCGCCCATGAGTACCCGCTTGGACGCACATGGCGAGGTTGGAGACGTCCATGACGGCACGCAGCCGGCGGGCCAGCTTGTTCCTCAGGCGGGACACCGACCTCCCATTGAACATGAACGCGGGGCAGCGGATGCCGGCCCCTTCGGTGCTCGTCCGCACGTACATGATCACCCGGGGCCGCAACATGGCGGCGAGTCTTCCGGGTAAGCGAAGCTGCAGTTGAGTCGCAAAGAACCAGGGGTCATGAATCATGATGCCGGGAGATCAAATGCGATGAAGAATTGAAATCAACACGATCTATGACCACCCGAGACTGAATTCGGACGCAAACTAACGCCAACCAAGAACCCAAATCGCTCAAATAAGGTTCCGCTGAGAGTAATCGGGGAAGAATCAAGAAGCGGGGCATGGCGAAGGCGAACTCACCCCGGTCGGACGTGGAAGGGGAGGCATGCCCTCCCTGGCAGGGATGGGCTCGACCACCCAGAGCATCATCGTTCTGGCGTTGCCGATCAGCCGATGTCGTCGATGTCGTCGACGCTGACGCCATTGTTCCAGGGGAGATACCTCCCGGGCCCGTTGGCGCGGAGGCAGCGGCCGGTGACGTGGCGGAGCAGGACGTCGTCCCCGGACCCGAACCTGACGGCCTCCCACCTGATGGCCTCCTCCTCCTCGTCGTCGTAGTTGCGCTGCTCGACGCGGAGCCCGCGGTGGCCGCGCGGCGCCGGCGCGTCCGTGGCGGCGAGGTAGCTGCCGTAGGCGGCGCTGTGTAGGAGCACGTACTGAGCCTCGGCGGCGTCGCCTTGGTAGATGTGCACCGCCCAAGCCGCCTTCATTGACGCGCGGCGCCCGTGGAGGGAGACGCCATGCCCGTCCCCGTCGGCGTGCAGGTACGTGCCGTGCACGCGGCTCCGCAGCCGCACGTGGCGGCCGTCCAGGAACTGGTCCATCGGTTGCCGGAGTTAGACGACCTCTGGAGAGCAGAGGCGGGGGGAGCTGCGCGGTGGCGGTGGAGAGGGAAGGATGGGTCCTTGGTTTCTTGGAGCTCCGGCGAGGGGGAAAGGGGAGAAGCGAAAGCTGTTGGTTGCGACGGTTACGTTCGGGCGCCAAAGGCAGAGGCAGAGTATTTCAAGGAGGCTGACGCCGCCGCCAGCACTAGATGGGCTTGCAGGCCGGGGCCGAGGAGATACGTCCCGTGGCCCGCTCAATCCAGCACAAAACACAGCTCCGGTTCTCAACGGAGAAAATTACTCTCGTGCTCTTTTCTAAGGAAAAGGCTTTCCTTTCATGTTTTGCTAAAAAATAAAGTGGGAATGTCTATTTGTCATGCGACTGAAATCTAGTATGTACTCCCTCCGTCCCATAATATAGGACGTTTTCTGTCAAAAAAACGTATTACATTATGAGACGGAGGAAGTATTAATTAGCTTTCATTCATACGTATTTTCAAACGAACTAGAATGAATGAATGTATATGTAATTATGTATGTATGTGTGTACGTCCTTCCGTCCGTCTCTGCCTTTCTCTGCTAACGGCCCTCCCAAACAGGTTTCTCTTCTCCACCCGTTTGCAACAGGTTTCTCGATCAAACACAGGCAAGCTTTCCCTCATCGTCCGGTTCTGCTCTGTTGCTTCTCCATCACTGCTCACAAGGCCTGGGACATCATGAGCATAATTGGTTTGGCCAAAAATTGGCATTGCCAATGTTCGGCATTGTGCCACGTATTTTGCTACTAATTGGTTGGTTAGCAAATTGTCTTGCCTATCTTACATAAATTTACCAATATTTGGCAAGTCTTGGTATAGCCAACGTTTGGCTAGCCAAATATTGGAGCAGACCAATCATGCTCCATGTTTCTTGGTTCTCCCCTCTTCAAAATCCACAAGATTAATTGTGCCAACAAAGCATCAAGAGACAAACAGAAGTAGTCATAGAGATCAGCTAGCACAAGTTTCATGTAAGAAAGTACAAAAATTACACCAGAGCTACCGAGGAATTGCAAGTTTCTGAAAACTGGAATACAGGACAGGAACAGTAATTAAAGAGGAAATATACTGTAAATTGCATGAAATAATTGGTTCTTTCAACTTGCTCATGTATAAATAGGCTTCAGCTAGTTCATAATACAACCAAAATTACACTAGAGCTGCTAAGAGAAGTACAAGTTTCAAAAAATTGCAATACAACAGGCCATGAACAGTAATTCAAGAGGAAATAAACTGTAAATTGCATGAAATTGGTTCTTCCAGTTTGCTGATGCATATAACAGCAAGCTAATGCATAGTACAACCAACTACATATCAGAAATACACTAGAGCAAAGCATGAAATTTAAAACATTCAGAAAACTGAAACACATGAACATAGGAACAGTAAGTACATGAACATATGGACTGTAATTACTAAACAATCGGTCAAATGCCCCTACTAACCTTGAAACCAAAAATTACACTGAACATGCTGGTGGGCGGCTGCGTGGGTGGTGCACTACGAAGTGTCTGGAGTGGTGGTGGTGGTTGTGGATCGGGAGAAATCCCTGTCAGCCGGTCGACACCGATGCGACGACGCTTGCGGGCGCCGTTGGACCTTCCTGAAGGGCATCGTGTATATCCCTTCCCCACTATCCCTCACGTACCGGGGAAACCCTAGAACTTGTTCGGGCAACAGCGGCAGCATGGTCGCATTCCTTCTTGAAGGTGTTGCTTGGTGCGCGGCGCTTCGGGATGCTGGAAGCGTGGTGGTACTTCTTCGAAGGGTGCAGCGGTTGCCGGTCTTCCTTTCTTCGTCGATCTGCCGGTGTCGGCATTTATTTCTCTTTTTTCTTCTTGTTTTTTCTTTTGGGCTTTTCTGTGCTGCGGCCCCAGCAAGCTGGATGTATCGGGTGTTTGCTTTATAATATAAAGCGGGGGAAACCCTTTTTCTTAAAATAGAAGCAAGAAACCCATCCAAAATGCCCCACAAAACCAAAACATCCCAACAACCAAACTACTACTGTACTGACACAGATCCATCAGCGAACGAACGTAAAAGTTAAAACACAAGCAATCGTGTACTCCTAAATCTCAAGCTACAGACACAAACATCACACGAATCTCTAGCTCCTAAACCTCATACCCGAACCGCCAAAATCTAGCGCATTAACATCACAAGCGCATACATCAAGCTACAGACTCAAGGATGCTAAATCTAACAAAAACTAGCACAAAACGGATGGCATGAACACAGCACAAAGTACACAGATCTGCAGTAACATACGCAAGGAGAGGGGGAAGGATGGGTCCTTGGTTTCTTGGAGCTCCGGCGAGGGGGAAAGGGGAGAAGCGAAAGCTGTTGGTTGCGACGGTTACGTTCGGGCGCCAAAGGCAGAGGCAGAGTATTTCAAGGAGGCTGACGCCGCCGCCAGCACTAGATGGGCTTGCAGGCCGGGGCCGAGGAGATACGTCCCGTGGCCCGCTCAATCCAGCACAAAACACAGCTCCGGTTCTCAACGGAGAAAATTACTCTCGTGCTCTTTTCTAAGGAAAAGGCTTTCCTTTCATGTTTTGCTAAAAAATAAAGTGGGAATGTCTATTTGTCATGCGACTGAAATCTAGTATGTACTCCCTCCGTCCCATAATATAGGACGTTTTCTGTCAAAAAAACGTATTACATTATGAGACGGAGGAAGTATTAATTAGCTTTCATTCATACGTATTTTCAAACGAACTAGAATGAATGAATGTATATGTAATTATGTATGTATGTGTGTACGTCCTTCCGTCCGTCTCTGCCTTTCTCTGCTAACGGCCCTCCCAAACAGGTTTCTCTTCTCCACCCGTTTGCAACAGGTTTCTCGATCAAACACAGGCAAGCTTTCCCTCATCGTCCGGTTCTGCTCTGTTGCTTCTCCATCACTGCTCACAAGGCCTGGGACATCATGAGCATAATTGGTTTGGCCAAAAATTGGCATTGCCAATGTTCGGCATTGTGCCACGTATTTTGCTACTAATTGGTTGGTTAGCAAATTGTCTTGCCTATCTTACATAAATTTACCAATATTTGGCAAGTCTTGGTATAGCCAACGTTTGGCTAGCCAAATATTGGAGCAGACCAATCATGCTCCATGTTTCTTGGTTCTCCCCTCTTCAAAATCCACAAGATTAATTGTGCCAACAAAGCATCAAGAGACAAACAGAAGTAGTCATAGAGATCAGCTAGCACAAGTTTCATGTAAGAAAGTACAAAAATTACACCAGAGCTACCGAGGAATTGCAAGTTTCTGAAAACTGGAATACAGGACAGGAACAGTAATTAAAGAGGAAATATACTGTAAATTGCATGAAATAATTGGTTCTTTCAACTTGCTCATGTATAAATAGGCTTCAGCTAGTTCATAATACAACCAAAATTACACTAGAGCTGCTAAGAGAAGTACAAGTTTCAAAAAATTGCAATACAACAGGCCATGAACAGTAATTCAAGAGGAAATAAACTGTAAATTGCATGAAATTGGTTCTTCCAGTTTGCTGATGCATATAACAGCAAGCTAATGCATAGTACAACCAACTACATATCAGAAATACACTAGAGCAAAGCATGAAATTTAAAACATTCAGAAAACTGAAACACATGAACATAGGAACAGTAAGTACATGAACATATGGACTGTAATTACTAAACAATCGGTCAAATGCCCCTACTAACCTTGAAACCAAAAATTACACTGAACATAGTAACTAATGATCATTTGAAGTGTAAAAAAATGAGTTCCATCATCGCTGCAGCAAAGAGAGGAAAAAACATGGAAGGGGAAGAACAAGAAGCAAGAGGAAGAAGGAACACCTCCAAGAACTGGGGGACGAACCTAGAGGAAATCATGGTTGAAGATGCAAATTCCCCCTCACAAACTTCTTTGCATTTACCCCACTCTACTTCTCATGTGAACAATTCCCTCTCCTACTTCTCAACATCTGCAAGAAACATAGACAGGAAATCTGAAAAAAAATTGGAAGAACAAATGGCAGATTAGCAAGGGTCATGGGATCAAAAAACATAGGGAAGTATGATCAACCTTCTTAGGTGTTAAAGTGAATCTAGTTCAATTCCCCCTCATAGGCTGCTCAGGAAACATAGAAAGAAACTCACAAAAACTTCCTAAAACCAGAACAAACAGTATGTTTTGGGTATCACCTTGAGATTGGTTAGAGTTCACAGTAGGTTGCATGCATCATAAAATACATCAAACTAATAGCAGTTTCATGAATCATGAATGCATTCAGAAACCTTTAGTTATTAGAATTTGATTGGACAAACTAAAATATGCATAACTTAGGGCCTGTTCGGAGTTTCGCCGCTCCGCACGACTCCGCTCCCGGAGCGGCCCGAGCTTCAGTTGAAAATACGGAGTGGAGAAAGAGATGCTCCCTGGATTCTAGTATTTCCCGGAGCGGTGGATTGACGAACAGGCCTTTACATACACGCATCATATAACATACACAAATAATGACACTGTAACTAGTGTTCAAGCTACCTGTAAAAACAAAAAAATAAAGAGAGAAAACTATAAGCAGGCTACAGAAATAGGAATTACGCAACATACAATGTTGTTTATAGTGCCATGAACACAGTAAAAATCATACAAGTATACAGTAAAAACGAAAAATACATTTATCATAGCAATCACTTCGATTCAGCTTTTGATCCCCTTATCCTTGCATGGGCAGGGCAGTAACAATCTCCCGCGGCATTTTACACTCACAACAGTAACTAACCGGAACAAATGTGCAGCGGCAGTAACAATTTCAGGTACCGCGTGCAATCCGTCGCACAAATTCCCTCAAGCTCCGGTTCGAGCCCCGCCGTCAGCCACGGCCACCCTCGCGTCCTCGTTGGTATTACCAGGCAAGAACAGAGTAATTACAGTGACAGGAACACACAAAAATCATACAAGGTCATTGTAAAAATTAAAAATCGCCAAACAAGAAACAACAGAAATTACAGCGAGATGCACTAACTACAGTGAAATGTACAGAGTAAAAAAGCATACAAGGTGACTTTAAAAGTGAAAAAAAAAGATATAACCTATAAACCAACCTAGTAACTAGGAATTACAAAGAAAGCATGCACTAATTGCAGTAAAATGTACACAGTAAAAAGCAACCAGTCTTGAAGAATAAGCAGGCTGAAAACCTGTTATTGTCCAACATACATGCACGCAAAGTCATATAAATTGAGAAAAAGAGTGACCTGAAAAAGGCAGGCCAGAAACATGACACATGCAAAATAGAAGCAAGACTGAACCAAGGATAGCTCGACCATTCGGAGCGAGCGAGCGGAGCGGCTCCCCTAGGGTTTCCCGCGCCGCCGCCGGCTCCCCAGCCGCTCGTCGTCGCCGCCGCGGCCGGCCCCCGCCGTCGCTTGCCCTCCCCCGCTCCCCCACCCCCACCTCCACCCCCCCTCCCCCCTCCCTCCCCTGTAACCCCCGCGTCGCCT
>NC_057798.1:143662233-143663506 GCF_018294505.1 Triticum aestivum | reverse complement strand
CGATGCTGCATGCCACGGTGGCCCTCGACGGGGCGGCACGGCCGTTGGTCGTGGGGTGGCACGGTGGCGCTGTTGGCCGGCGACGCCCACCGAGCCTAGATCTGGGCCCGTTTGGGCCTCGTCTGGGTTGGGTCGGGCCGGTGGCACGGCGCTCGGCGGCGTTGCTTCCTTGTGGCAGTGGCGAGGCGGCGGCGGTCTACGGGTGGCGCGTACTTCGTTGGTCGGCGTGTTGCAGCGCGGTGACAGGGACTATCCGGGCCCACGTGGGCCCGGCCGGGCCGTAGGGCCCGGCAAGTCCTCGTCGCCGCGTCCGGTCGGCTTCGCTCTTGCAATGAAGGGTATTCCCTCCCACCGGTCGAGTAGTGCCCGCTCTCGTGGCCGTTGTCTCCTTTCCCTCTTCAGGCCTCGTGTTGGCAGCTCCAGAGAGACGGGGAGGGTGGTCCGGTAACCGTGGTGGCACATGCTGGTGGGCGGCTGCGTGGGTGGTGCACTACGAAGTGTCTGGAGTGGTGGTGGTGGTTGTGGATCGGGAGAAATCCCTGTCAGCCGGTCGACACCGATGCGATGACGCTTGCGGGCGCCGTTGGACCTTCCTGAAGGGCATCGTGTATATCCCTTCCCCACTATCCCTCGCGTACCGGGGAAACCCTAGAACTTGTTCGGGCAACAGCGGCAGCATGGTCGCATTCCTTCTTGAAGGTGTTGCTTGGTGCGCGGCGCTTCGGGATGCTGGAAGCGTGGTGGTACTTCTTCGGAGGGTGCAGCGGTTGCCGGTCTTCCTTTCTTCGTCGATCTGCCGGTGTCGGCATTTATTTCTCTTTTTTCTTCTTGTTTTTTCTTTTGGGCTTTTCTGTGCTGCGGCCCCAGCAAGCTGGATGTATCGAGTGTTTGCTTTATAATATAAAGCGGGGGAAACCCTTTTTCTTAAAATAGAAGCAAAAAACCCATCCAAAATGCCCCACAAAACCAAAACATCCCAACAACCAAACTACTACTGTACTGACACAGATCCATCAGCGAACGAACGTAAAAGTTAAAACACAAGCAATCGTGTACTCCTAAATCTCAAGCTACAGACACAAACATCACACGAATCTCTAGCTCCTAAACCTCATACCCGAACCGCCAAAATCTAGCGCATTAACATCACAAGCGCATACATCAAGCTACAGACTCAAGGATGCTAAATCTAACAAAAACTAGCACAAAACGGATGGCATGAACACAGCACAAAGTACACAGATCTGCAGTAACATACGCAAGGAGAGGGGGA
>NC_057798.1:143617290-143661931 GCF_018294505.1 Triticum aestivum | reverse complement strand
GATGCAGCAGCAGAGATGGGATTCAGCGACCACCACTGTAGAACACGCGCACGGCATGACCACCAAAATTTCAAGCGCGTAGTGAAGGGGAGCTCCAGTCCAAATCGCCATGGCCGGTCTCTCTCTCTTCGCTCTCGGTGCTTCCGCTTGAAGGAGAAAGGGAAAAGGCAGCTTATGGCCTCTTTGGTTCCAAATAAGTCATCAACTTATAAGTTGAAAAGTGAAAAAAAATGGCTTATTTTGTCAAACAGACCCAACTTATAAGTCATAAGTTGCTCCATCCCAACTTAAAACTTATAAGTCATCCCTTTTTGCGTGAGTCCCACCACCTGCATGATGTGGATTGGTGTGGGAAGGTGTGGTCAGATGACAACCAAACAGGCGTGACTTATAAGTCATTGGTTTTAAGTCACCTGACTTATAAGTCAGGTGACTTACTGGAACCAAACAGGCCCTTAACGGGTGGGGAGAATTGATTTTAACCCCCCCTGCGCGCTCCACTTCGATCTTGTACCCCCATGTTCGTGCGACTCGCTCTGAGCCCCCTGTTCCGACTCGTTCTTTGTTGATTGCCCCCTTCCTGTTGTACTGAGGGAGATGGGGATTTGAGTGAGAGGGGTTGGATCGGCAAAGGGGTGTGATGGATCTGAAAAGGTAACATCATATTTCCTTGTTTTGGTTTGATGTATGCATGAGTTTTGGTGTGAAATTTCTAATTTTTTTGTCTATATTGAATAGGATCGATGCAATGTCTGTGCATGATTCTAATCAATCCAGTGTGACAAACCTAACCACGGGGATGGTCTCGTGCAATGAAGTAGAAACCATTAGTACCATTGTCGATTGGTCAAGTCTTGTGATCGAACCTGAAAATGATGGAGATGAAAAGGGGATTCCGGATGAAAAGCCGGCGGACGAGAAAGCCATGTTTTCTCTGTTGGGTTTGAAAACAGAGGAGGGCGAGGGAAAAACTAACCTTGGTCCTGTTGTCACTCCTACTCCTGATTATGACTTGGATGATGTCAAAGGGGCAATTATTGCTGTTGATGATAATGCTCCAAAGGAGCCATTTATTGCGTGGGATGAACGAAAACCAAAGATGGATATAGGGACCCCTTATCCTGATATGGCTGCGTTTAGAAAGGCTATAAAACAGTTCGCTATCAATGAAGAGTTCGGATATGGCACTAAAAAAATGAGCCGGCAAGGTTTCGGGCTTTTTGTAAAGGTCAATCCATGATAGGCCAACCTTGCAAATGGTCCTTAACTGCTAGTTGGTGGAGAGACGAAAATTGTGTGATGGTAATAATCTTTGTTTCTTTGGAGAGTTCGAATATTGCTTTTTTTTGCTTGTCATTGTAATGACCTTTCGATTTGAATCATTCTTTGTTGTAGGTTGTGAAGCATCAAACAGAGCATATTTGTAGTTCAACGAGTGGAGAAGTGACTAGCATGACAAGTCAATCTTGGGTGGCTGACAAGGCAGCAACTATGCTTAAGAAAGATCCAACCATTGGTGCTGTGAAGGTACTTAAAGAGTTACAGGAAGAGCATCATGTCACACTTGACTATCACACAGTGTGGAAAGGCAAACAAAAGGCAACAACCAGCTTGTATGGGAGAAGGGAAGAAAGTTTCAGGATGTTGTACAACTACAAGGCCGAGATAGAATTGAGGTCTCCAGGGAGTATTGTAGAGATTGATACAACCACAAGTGAAGGTGAAGTACATTTCAGCAAGCTATTTATTGCTTTCAAGCCATGCATAGATGGGTTTCTGAATGGATGTAGGCCATATATCAGCATAGACTCAACTCACTTAAATGGCAAGTGGAAAGGTCAGCTAGCTGTAGTCACTGCTTTGGACGGTCACAATTGGATGTTCCCGGTGGCGTATGGCTTTATTGAGTCTGAAAATGGAGATAATTGGGCTTGGTTCATGAATCAAGTGAAGAAGGCAATAGGGGACCCTCCAGTACTGGCTGTTTGTACGGATGCTTGCAAGGGTCTTGAAAATGCTGTTAAAAAGGTTTTCCCTCAAGCTGAGCAGCGTGAGTGCTTTAGGCATATGTGGCATAATTTTCAGAAATATTTTCATGGTGATGTGTTTGGACGGTTGTGGCCTGCTGCTAGGACATATAGGGCGGAAGAATATCAATATCACATGACAAAGGTGTTTGAGGCATCTAAGAAAGCATATCCTTACCTTAGGGATTACCATAATCTGTTATGGATGAGGTGCATGTTCAATCCTGACATCAAGTGTGACTACATAAATAACAATCTTGCTGAGTGCTTTAATTCTTGGGTGCGAGAAATCAAGGACTTGCCGATTGTTCAGCTAGCTGATAAGATTAGAGAGATGATTATGGACCTATTTAGAAAGAGGAGAATGATTGGAGAGAAATTGGTAGGGAAAATACTGCCATTTGTCATACACCAATTAGATGCAAAGACTCGAGGACTAGGACATCTCAAGGCTAAAGCATCAGCTGATTGGAGTGGAGAAGTGAAAAATGTTAACAAAGGGGATGAAAGACATGTCGTCAAAACACTCACACGTGAGTGTACATGTCTGCAATGGCAGCACACAGGCAAGCCTTGTGACCATGCACTAGCCTTCATAAATGTTTTGCAAGCTCGCAACTTTGTGAACATGGAGGATTATGTGCACGAGTACTACTCAGTTAGCAGATTCAGGGCAGCATATGAAGGTGTAATTGAGCCCCTTACGGACAAGAATCAGTGGCCACATGTTGATACAGGCTTTGTGTTGCCACCAATTCCAAAAGGCAATAAAAAAGGTGCTGGAAGAACAAGAAAAGAGAGGATGAAGAGTTGGTGGGAAGGTGGATCAAGGAAGGGATCGTTGAACAAATGAAAAAAATGCGGGGAGGCAGGACATAGAGAAGCCGGATGTCCTCAAAATGGAACAAAGAAATGGTACAAACTAATACTTGTTGTTGTTTTCTACCTATAACACCATGGTTCTTTAACATGAAAATATCTCTAATTGCTTCTTTTTGTAGGAAAAGTATGGGGGAAAAGAATCCATCTCCATGGTTTGATGTCTCAGTTAGCAATGCGATTCCATCTACACCAACCAAGAGCAAGAATGTCGCCACTTGTAGCAGTCCTGGAGCTGTGACAAGAAGCCAAGCTGCATCTCAAGCTAGTCCTGGACTTGTCACAAGGAGCCAAGCAACATCTGAAGCTGCTACTCCACCACCAAAGTCTCCAGCAAAAGGAAAGAAGAAGAAAATGACTCCAAAGAGGAAGAAATTAAGCGATCTGTGATGAACTCGTGTTATTGCTATGTGTGTGAGGTGCAGACTCACTTTATTGTTCTGTATGCGAGGTGCAAACTCTCCTTTTGGTCCCGTGTAAATGAGGCAGAGACTCACTATTATTCTGTTATGTGTGTGAGATAGAGACTCACTTTAATTCTGTTGTGTAAGTGAGGTGGAGACTCACCTTCATTTGTTGTCATGCAGTTCTATAGAACCTTGCTGAACTTATTATATATGCTATCACGGAATCATTGTGAGACTATATTATTTGCATTCTGTTCGTTTGAAAGGCTACATATACAGCAGAATTAAACTTCTTTTTTCTGTGAGAAACATAGCACAGTTGAAGCAAAATCTTGTCATTTGAGAAAAAAAATGTGGCTGGGACATCCAGACTAGGTACAGAGATCCTTTTAAACTGAAGGGTACTTCTGTCCATTCTTATTTCTGTTTGATGATTAGATTAGCAACCACTGGACGGCCCAGGGGGGCTCAGAGCGAGTCGCACGAACATGGGGGTACAAGATCAAAGTGGAGCGCGCAGGGGGGGGGGGTTAAAATCAATTCTCCCTAATGGGTGGCCCTGAATAATTTTTTTTAGTTTTCACCGGGGTACGAGAATTCCCCACCTGAATATTTCATACTAGTGGACCCGTTGCGCCAAATGGCGCAGAGGCACCCTAAAGCCATGCCCGTGATGAAAAGAAAAATCATTGTTTAATCTCCTTTAATAGGAAACATGATGGATCATTGTGTGCAATGATATGAATATACACTGTTTAACTTAGTTGTACAGTCTTATTTAAAACAAAATATATGTCTGGGCAAGCATGCATGTAATAAATGAAATAACCTTCAGCCAAAAAAATGATGTGTTGTTGTGTACAATGATACACACACACAAACACACACACACATTCTTATTTGCTGGTATAAAGTTCCATTTTAAATCATGTTTCTGGTCACCGCCGTCAATCCCACGCTCCCTCACCGGTGCTCAGTGTTACATAGTGGGGAAGTGGAAGAAGGATCCAGGAGTGGATCAAGGCGCCATCGACTTGTGTGACCTCGCCAATGGGGAAGTGGAAGAAGAAGGATCGAGCTGCCACTAACCACGATGTCGCACTTGACCTTGCCGGCACCAGTGACCCTCTCCCGTCCGTTGTCGGGCCTCTAGGGGACCCGTTGCTCCAAATGGCGCAGAGACCCACTAGATCCATGTGCACATTGAAAAGAAAACCTATGATTTCATTGGTTTAATTATGGGCAAGCACATATAGTAACAAATTTATAAAAAAAGAATGGCAAGATCTATGTTGTTTCCATTCCTCGGGGTCTATCCAGAATCATACAATCCATGTGATCAGTGTTGTTTCTGTCATCTTCCAAATCTCGATTTCTTATATTATCATCATTCAATTTCAATCCACTAAAATAATGATAGCTAGTATTGTTGTAAAATCTGCCATATGATTCTATAACGTAATAGTCAAAGTTAGTTTTGAAATAGTGATACAACATAGAATAAGTGTAATGGTATATCTGCGTAGAAGTGTCAGACAAAATACCTGCTTGAAATACTCCATAAAAGTAAATATCCACAGACCACAAGATGCCCTACATGATTACAAAACTTAATATATTCAACAATTCCTTCTACAAATTTTTATAGATCTAATATAAAAATATTTTAAAATCATCAACTGATCATGACTATAACCAGCCTCGATGATAAAAGACCTGCTGTGGGCAAGTACATATGATAGTAAACATAATCTCCTTTAGTCAAAAAAATGGTGTCTTACTGTGCACAATGAGATATATATACACAAATTCTAATTTGGTGGTGTAAAGTCCCATTCAAAACCTCTGGCAGATTTACACGTCAACACAGTAATGTGACTTGATCAATCTGTGTTGATTGATAATCTACGTTGTTTTAGGTTTACACCACGGCTGAGCATGAGGGGAGCTCGCATGGATGATCCTGTGAACATTAGCTCTGACGAAAGGGCGGACATTATCTCTGACGAAAGTGTGGACAGTAGCTCTGCTGAAGCCTTGGACACGAGCTCTGATGAACATGTGGACACCAGCTATGGTGAAGACGTGGACACCAGCTCTGATGAAGGTATTTTCAGCAATGCTAAACATCAGTTACGCGCAGGAATATAAATGTATCTACAACCACAAACAATGCACTTGCAGAAGAAAAGGAGAGCAAACCTTGAGGAGCAGAAACGAGCCACAGGTCTAGGTACATAGCAGTTTGTCTAACCTGCAAAACCGTAAGAACACAGGCACAACAATGCAAGTCACAACAATGCAGACATAAAGTGCATCCAATATATACAGAACAACAGGACGACATCACAATAATATTTTTAATCTGAGAGAATAATAGTGAGGAAATGAATGGAAAGAGAACAAAGCTATAAAGCTTTTATTAATTGATGAGTAGCCTGGTTCTCTTCCCAGTAATAAATACGCAGAAACTGAGGAAGATGGCCACCAGTCAATCTGACATGATGTGCTTTCTGCCAAACTAAGAGACACAGCCAGCCAATGTGTTTTTATCTCCACTACTCCAATCTGATTGTAAGCTAATCTAGTGGAAAGAATAGACAATAAACCATGCCAACATCATCATCAGCACACAAGCACACAACCCATGGTATATGCAGACAGCTAAACCATACACAAAAGTAGGCCTAGAACCAGAAAATACACCCACCAAATTATACCAAGCAAAAAAAGCACATACTATCAATTTCAGAGGCAGCAGCATATATGCAAAACTCAGGACTCACAAGAAATGGAAAGAAAGAAGCTAAGGAGTAGTGCATTATCAGAAGGAAGAAGCACAACGAGGACAACAATGAGCAAACGACAACCTGAGGAACAGATTGGCACGATAACTACGTGGCAAAGTAGGCTATAGATAATCAAGAAGCTGTGAACTGATAGTAAATTCCTAATATAGTGTTCCAAACGAACTTCAGACAACAAAATTTACTTTTTGAAAAGAAGAAACAAATTGACCTTTGCTAGGCTAAACAAAAAAGGAAGATCATGATAATATTTATTTATTTTTTGAAAGGAACACCATTGCATTCCATCATATAACAGGGCTGGACAAATCTCCAGCTACAGCGTCATTTACAAAATCCGGAAACTGGCCAAGCCAAATCTCAGATATGCCAGCTTCTAATTTAGCACCATACGCTGCTAAAGAGTGTGCGACTACATTACAAGACCTAGGACATGATACAATAGAAACACCACTGAATCCCACATGCAACTGAAACTTAATATCTTTGAAGACAGCTCCCAGAGTTGACATATCATATTCTTCAGTGCGAACTGCATTTTTAAGTTGCACGGAGTCAGTTTCTAACATTACTCTGTTACAACCCATTTGGATGGCTATGTTTATGGCATAAAGCATCGCCAAAGCCTCCGAATGAAGCGCACTTGAGACTCGCTCCAGATTACCTGTACCAGCAGCCATCACCATACCACAATCATCTCTGATTACAAAGCCCCATCCTCCAGACTTTGTGTTTTCCAAGAAAGCGCCATCTGTGTTGATTTTCAAAATTTCTGCTGGAGGCCTGGACCATCTTTCCTTTTGTTGTTGCTTTGCCTTTCCTCCTATTTCCCCAACCTTAAGTAAATGCACAAAAAGATAGTTAATGGAGTGACATATTTCATCAGAGGATCTAATATTATCTCCTGCATTTGCTCTATTCCTTTCATGCCACCAGTGCCAGAGGTGCAGGCAAGATTTAAGTTTTTCTTCTTTGTTAAGGTTCATGATTATTTCCATGCAGCCCAGAGGATCTGCACAAGACAAATTTTGCATTCTAACATGCTCCAACTGAGCTTTCCTCCACACCTCCTTAACCTTTTTGCACTTAATGAAACAGTGTCCGCCATCCTCATCAAATCGGAAGCAAACAGGGCACCGAGTATCTACATGCATACCTCTGTACTGAAGCTTCATTCGCAGAGGTAGGCTATCTGTAGATACGCGCCATAATAAGTGAAGGGTCTTATTTGGAGGAGGAAGCGACCACAATTTTGACCAATCAAAGCCCCGTGTTTCTTCATCTGCATTAGAGGAGGGAGTTAGTCCTGAAATAGATTCCCGAGCCGCACTGTCTACAGCAACTCTATATGCAGATTTAACTGAAAATATACCTTTTTTATCATAGTTCCATGCAATGAAATCATCATTAAGTTCGTGAATTGGGATTTGTAAAATAATCTCCGCATCTTCAGGAAGAAAGGTTTGCCTAACCAAGTCTCCATTCCAATTGTTTGTGCTAGGATCAAGCCGGTCTTTTACTTTGGTAATGGTGTTTTTACCCCTCTGTGTGATGACTCTTCTAGTAGTTCCTCTCGGTATCCAAGGGTCATACCAAATGTCAATGGTATTACCACTACCAACCCTCCATATAATCCCCTTCTTGAGCAGGTTAACCCCTTTTAGTATACTACGCCATGTGTAAGAGATGCCAACTTTGGGACTGGCCTGAAGTATTGAGCCATTTGGGTAATACCGTGATGACAAAACCTTCGCACACAAAGAAGATGGGTTATGGATAAGCCTCCATGCCTGTCTTGCAAGCATGGCTAGATTGAAAGCATGAAGATCCCTAAAACCCATTCCTCCAATATTTTTTGCCTTCGTCAATTTTTCCCATTTGATCCAGTGTATTTTGTTCTCTTTATCCATTTGGCTCCACTAGTATCTATTGATCATTGAGCTCAGCTCATCACAGAGTGACTTGGTTAGGTCAAAGCACGCCATTGAATACACTGGTATTGCTTGTGCTACAGCTTTTATGAGTATTTCTTTCCCTCCTTTCGAGAGGAGTTTTTCCTTCCAACCTTGGATCTTTTTCCACACTCTCTCTTTTATGTATTCAAAGATTCTTTTTTTTTGCCTTAACTACATAGTGCGGAACGCCTAAATATTTAGACGGTAAACCTTTCAAAGTAATCTGCAAGATATTTCTCATCTCCTCCTTCAACTCTTGCCTTGTGTTTGCACTGAACATTATTGAGGATTTGTCCTTGTTAATCATTTGACCCGAAAAGGCTTCATAAGTATCCAGGATTCTATTGACTTCGTGGGCACTTTCAACATTGGCCTTCAGAAGCAACAACGAATCATTTGCAAAGAGCAGGTGGCTAACACTGGGAGCTTTCCTACATATCTTAATTCCAGACAATAACCCCTTCATTTCAGCTTCTTGTATCATGGAGGAGAACCCCTCCGCACAAATGAGAAATAAATATGGAGAGAGTGGGTCTCCTTGGCGCAATCCTCTTTGTGGTATGATCATATCTGTTATAGCATGGTTCACATTAATCTGGTACTTAACAGTTGAGATACATTGCATTATCAGTCTAATCCAAGTCCTATCAAAGCCCATTCTACACATCATATCCCTTAAGAATGTCCCTTGACAGTTGAGATCATGATAATATTTAGATGACGATTGAGATGGTTAGCTACATGAAAAAAAAGTACAAAACCTGCGGCCCGACCCACCAACGTGTGACGTGTCCTGTATATATATACAATCCAAGGGCAGAACTGTCAATTGCATGATGACCACCCCCAAGAAAAAATGGAATTCGATCCCCTCTGCTTCCCTCGCGAAATTCTTCGAGCTCTCCCGAGTGACAAACTTGTTCTCCGATCCTCGCGCCAAATTGTTTCATTTAAGTGGTTTTCCTAGGTTCTCGCGCTTGGCATTGGTTCTTTCTGGGGTCACCAAAGTACTCTCTCCCCTCCTTAAATGTTATGCCATGTCACTTTTTTGCTTATGTAGCATACTTAGCACCTGTCCACGGTGGAGCACTGGGAAGGGCCTTAGAGCATCTCCAATAGCTTGTCTATATGGATGTCTATACTCGTTTTCCACGACGCGAGCCCAAAATAGGCGTCCAACAGCTTGTCTATATGGTTGTCCAAATATACACGTCCTCTAAATCGACCTCGACAATGTCCACGCCTGGACAATGTGAAGACGTTGTCTAAACTCAGTTGTAGTCATGATTTCTTCCTCTCCCTAGCAACGGCCCACCTGTCATGGTCCCTGCATATAGACGTTCTGATGCAAAACTGGATGTGTATATGAGAGAATCTTTTTAGACCATTGTCTATATGAATATATAGACATCCAAATATACACATGCTATTGGAGATGCTCTTATCTCCACTACTCCAATCTGATTGTAAGCTAATCTAGTGGAAAGAATAGACAATAAACCATGCCAACATCATCATCATCACACAAGCACACAACCCATGGTATATGCAGACAGCTAAACCATACACAAAAGTAGGCCTAGAACCAGAAAATACACCCGCCAAATTATACCAAGCAAAAAAAGCACATACTATCAATTTCAGAGGCAGCAACATATGCAAAACTCAGGACTCACAAGAAATGGAAAGAAAGAAGCTAAGGAGTAGTGCATTATCAGAAGGAAGAAGCACAACCAGGACAACAATGAGCAAACGACAACCTGAGGAACAAATTGACACGATAACTACGTGGCAGAGTAGGCTATAGATAATTAAGAAGCTGTGAACTGATAGTAAATTCCTAATTAGTGTTCCAAACGAACTTCAGACAACAAAATTTACTTTTTGAAAAGAAGAAACAAATTGACCTTTGCTAGGCTAAACAAAAAAGGAAGATCATGATAATATTTAGATGACGATTGAGATGGTTAGCTACATGAAAAAAAAGTATAAAACCTGCGGCCCGACCCACCAACGTGTGACGTGTCCTGTATATATATATACAATCCAAGGGCAGAACTGTCAATTGCATGATGACCACCCCCAAGAAAAAATGGGAATTCGATCCCCTCTGCTTCCCTCGCAAAATTCTTCGAGCTCTCCCGAGTCCCGAGTGACAAACTTGTTCTCCGATCCTCGCGCCAGTATGATACGTCGTGTTTCCTCTTCGATCTGCCTGCCCCTCAGCTCGACTAGTGCCAGCTCTCAGTCGAATCGATCGACTGGTCATGGCGGCTCATTCCTCGACCGCGGCGGCTGCGGCGGCTCACTCCTCGATCGCGGTGGCGGCGGCGGCCTTGTAGAGGTCGTAGGGTTCCCAGAGGTAGTCGACGGTGCACGGCTTCCGGGTGTCGAGCCGCAGCCACGGCTTCCCCTTCCCGCTCCAGTGCAGCAGGCTGATGGGGCCCGGGTGGAGGCTCCGGCACCTCCCCTCCGCGTTGTCCCCGCCGAGCCCGTGCTGGTTCCACCGGTGGTCCACCGGCATGATCTCGCCGGCGAGCACCAGCAGGAACGGCGGCAGCGACCCCAGGCTGTAGATCCGCTTCTCCTCCTTCTGGATCGCCATCCACTCCTCCACCCGCCTCGAGTAGCCCCCCGCGCGCCACCGCGCCACGTCGATCACCATCACGCCCGTGTTGAAGTAGCACGGCCGGCGCCGCCGGTGCGGGCCCTGCCGGAACGTGGCGCTGAGCCGCGGGTCCGACCAGAAGGCGTCGGTGAAGTACTTGGTGAAGTTGGTGTGGCAGTACTCGGGCGCCGCCACCACGTGGCCGCCGCCGGCGTCGAGGTCCACGGACCAGAGCTTCCGGACGTCGTCGACGACCACCACGTCGGAGTCGAGGTAGATGACCCGGCGCACGGCGCGGGGCAGCGTGTCGGCGAGGTAGATGCGAGCGTAGTTGAGCGGCTGGTCCAGCGCGTGGCGCACGGAGCGGGAGATGCGGCCGCTGACGCGGGCCGGGTCGAAGAGGTACACGCTGGGGTCCAGGTACGGGAAGGTGGCGCGCACGGCGTCGGCGTCCCGCCGCCGCGCCGCCAGGAAGTGGAAGGACACGTCCTCCGGGCACGCCGTGTGCTGCAGGATGGAGAAGACGGCGGCGATGGTGCCGCGGAGGTAGTTGGCGTCCAGCGTCATGGCGATGTGCACGCGCTCCCCCGCCCCCCGCGGCGGGCACCCGTCGCCGTTCCGGAACGCAGGCGCCTCCCTGAACCCCGGCCCCGACGACGGCAGCCGTGTAGCGTCCGCCGCCGCCCGGGTGCCAGACACCACCGCCACGCCGTGGGTTGCCACCAGCACCGCGGCCAGAAGCGCCCACGACGACGCCATCGCGCTTTTTTCTCCAGAACGCGCGCGCGGCGGGGTGAGCGCGGCGACAAGGGCTGTACGCCGGCGCGCACGGGAAGGGTGGCTAGCTAGGATGCCGGGACCGTGCCCGGTGAAAGGTGGAGGAGGTGAGCGAGGATTAACCTGGCAGCTTGCCGGGGTAGGAGCGGGACTGGAGGCCGGCAGGGTAGGATAGGAGGCGCGCGCGAGCTAGAGCCTCCTTTGGCAATGGCAATGGAGACGACGGCGGCGACCGACAGCGGCACTCTGTGCTCGGATCACGCAACGGCACATGGCCACATGCGCATCGGATTATATAGTACGCCTTTCAACTCCAGGTGTGCAGGGAAAGGACATCGGACAGGGTTGATGATTGCCTCGACCGACGATGTCGGTGCGCGACCCACGTTTATTTACAGAGGGAAAATCAGAAGGGAATCCGGGAGGAAGCAGCTGGTGTAGGTACGTTTCGTGTTGGGTGGTACTCCGCCCGTCCGTCCGTGCTCCGGCCAGCTTGTGTGTTTGCGCGTGGAGGACGATCGAGGGGCTCCATCACGCACGTTGCGGCCAGCGTGGCGTGCATGCGCCGCACCGGTGGTTGGCAGGCAGCGGGCTAGCTGTTCACAGCTCTGGGTAAAATGCTTTCAAAATTGATGCTTTTTAGAACGCTATTTTGTCTTCTTTTTTTCATACACAACGGATGCCATTTCTTGGCCAAAATTCAAATGTGGGTAGAACTCTCGACCATGCCGGCATGGGCGGGGACCATACCTTCCCGGCCGCCGCCGCCTCCCTCTTGCCGTCGCCGGTAGCCTTCGGCGGGCAAAGCCCGCGCGAAGACGGTGACTGTGGGATATGTTCCCCGCTTCGTGGGAAGTGCGCCGGTGGGCCAGAGATCTCACTGCGGGAGGCGGCGTGGCGCTGTTTGTATTGTTGTTTGCGCCACGGAACTATGGTGGCCTTGCAACGTTGGCGGCAACTTGCGTGTGGGCTCGGGGGTCTGAATCGGGCTTCTGCTGATCTGTTTGTTCCTGCAATGTTGGCAGCTGGTTTGTGCCGCCCCTGGTCTGTGGTGATCGCTTGGCGTCCTACTGGTGGATGGGCGGTGTGGTGGTGTGAGGTAGAGGAGGTGCTACAAGGAACGCGCACAGTCGTGGCAGGCTCGTTTCAGGTTTGGGGCAAGCCTCGGTTGAGGCCTGCGCTGGTGGCGAGGCCGCTCATGGCGATGTGGTTGTGATTGTCTAGCGACAATGGTGGCGGGGGTTGTCAGCAATACGGGAAACATGGTCTCCTGGGCTAGCTGGAATGGGCCGGACTCGAGACCATCAGGCCCAAGGAGGAGTAGATATTTGTAAAGGCCCTTACTAGCAAGACCATCACCTTTGAGGTAGAATCGTCTGACACCATGGATAATGTCAAGGCCAAGATCCAGGATAAAGAGCAAGGGTCGTGCTTAGGGGCCCCCGAGCACAAACTCTCAACCAACTCAGGCTGTGCAATCACACATTGTCCCCCGACCATCTTCAAACTTCAAGGTTCTACGACTTTGGCTTCAACATCAGCAAAGACAATCCAAGGAGCCAAGAGGAGTGCTCAGGGACTGCCTCGAGCACCCTCCACTCCCCGGAGCACCATCTATGCTCTGATGCCCACCCATGGGATCTGCCAACTAACAAGGCTTTTAATGTAAGGCATGTGGATCTCTCATAGTGTTTCGTGGGCCAAGTAACGCGTTTAATGCAAAGCTTACAAGCCTACAAACCTACGCCCCACAAGGGCTGATGATGACAGTTTCTCATAACAGGTCACATCCCCGGAGGCGGTAAGGCCCATCACCTATCAAGGTTTGATAGACGTGCGTGTACTTCTGATTTGGGCTTCATTGAGGTCGGTATGTCTACACTAGCTCTCTGTCCCTGGCCAGAAGATTTCGATGCATTTGGCGGCAAGGCAACATGTTTCCCTAGGAAATTGCCCTCACATGTCGTCCACTAGTCCCACGATGCCCTGACGTACTCGAGTGGATGCACAAGTTGCATCCACCTGGTTCAATGTACCACCTGCAATGTAAGCCCACTGCAGTGCCCCCCTCCCATTCCTATATAAGGGAAGGACTGATGCCATGCATATACTATCACAGATTCAACCGAAGATAACAAAAGCGTAGTCCACTAGCACGAGAGAGAGCTCATGTAGATCATCCGGTAACCAACCACATACACCATGCATCAACAAAAAAACAGGAAGCGGGGTATTACACCCTCGTGCTGGCCTAAACATGGGTAAAAACCTCTGTCTTTGGTATCTCATTAGAAGGAAGAACTATTGTAGTGTTTAGTCTCTTGCCGAACAAAAAACCGGGAGGGGGGGGGGTATCTTATCCCCGATTTTGACGATATCACTGGCGACACTGGTGCTCATTGTTAGCTTGGTATGAGCTTCGGGGTGACGTTGTGTTGTTTGCGGTTTTTAATAGATCTACTGCTTTTATTCGTCGGTGTAGATGCAGACATAGCGTTGGTCTGGTCTGGCGATTTGACATCAGTTCAGTCTCCTCCTTGGGGCTTGATAGGTCGATACGCATAAGGCTATGGGAAAAACTAAGTCTTTGATGGGGTGGATGCATGCCATTATGGCCCCGTCGAGGGTATCTTGCTCCACGGAGGCATCATCGAAGAGTGCTTCCTTGACACAGGATCATGACTAGCCAAATCCGAGGTGGCCGTAGAGGTTGTTGGTGTGGCTGGACCCTTCCCCATGGTTAAGATCATCTTTGGTTTTGGCAGGGCCGGGCCGGCAAAATCCGGGGCCCTGTGCGAAACTAGAAAATGGGGCCCTATCTCACAAAAAAGTGAACTAACGAGCAATTATAGTATATATATCTCGTAGAAAAAAATTGTAATGTATATAATATAATGTCTTATAGTAGCATATATCAACTGTAGTTGGAGATCATGCATCAATGTTTGCCAATTAGATGAACCATCTAACTCACCTAACTTTTGGTCCTGCGATCTTTAACCGAGATGGTAAGAAGTAAGAATCAATCTCTAATAAAGTAACTATCCCTGCCAATTGTTGATTTGAAAATTAGGAATTAGGAGTAGGAACCGCAGTTAATCAAAAAGGACTCGCTAAGCAGTAAAAACCGCAAGAGGCTATAGTCGGTCACGGATCAATCCAAAATTGAGAGAGGACAGAGGAGGCGAGGAAGGCAACGACGGCAGCGGCCGGTCGCCCTGAGATGTTCCTTCCCTTCCTTTAGCCACGAGCCCACAAAAGTCACCCTAAGATCGAGAGTAGTTCTAACGATCCTGAATTAAAGGCTGTATCGATCGAGACATAGTACATACCTGATCGAGTACAAGCAGTCGAGGAGTAGTCAAGGACGACAAGGAGATCAGGAGAAGTTTCAGCGCTCATCGCGGCCGCCGTCTCAGCGCTGGAGACTGGGGTCGAGGAGATAACAGATCAGGTCGATCCTGTTTCAGCGGTAGTTTTTTTTAGGACTCCGTTTCTGCGCTGGTGGCTGTCGCTCGATGGGTCCCCTCGTGGCCTCGTCGCTTCACAGTTCGACTCCAGCCGATAGCGAGAGAGCCCAGAGCCTAGCAACCCAGTAGTGCATATTTTTATAATACCAAGCCTATGTAAAAAAAATTGGGGCCCCCAGAATGTTGGGCCTTGTGCAGGCCGCACTTTCTGCACCACTGTAGGCCCGATCCTGGGTTTTGGGCACATACTTGTGTCATCTATGGAGGTCGTGGCCGCGACTGAGGACACCCATGTGCGTCATTTCCCTTCTTGGAGAATTCTTGAAAAAATCGCTCACAGGTCCCCAAGTAGGGGTCATGTTAAACTCGTCGTTGTCATTAGTAGGACGGCGCGTGCTAAATATAAGGAAAATTTGCTTTGGTTGCGTGGGGGAATGAATGAACAAACTCTTGTGTTATCATTAATAAAAGAGGGAACACTGTGACGAGATCATACTGCTTCTACATTTTTTGTGTTTCCACTTCTTACATATAACATACGTTTTACATAGAAGCCCCCAGATAGCTTTCATTTTTTGATCAAAAAGTGAATTCCAGTCAACAGTTTAAACTCCAGCTAGCTAGCTATTCCCTCCGTTCCAAAATAAATGACTCGATTTTATACTAAAGTTAGTACAAAGTTGAGTCATCTATTTTGAAACGGAGGGAGTAGCTGTGTGCGATTGGTTCGATGGACGTGGTTGTTGCAACATAGGAGTTGTTGGTCGTTGGTAGAAACAACTATTCCCTTTTGTGTACCCTATAAACAAAAGCCCGGAAAGATCGTCTACTTGTTCAGAAAGATCTTGGAAGCAGCGACCTTCTGAAAAATCATGTTACATCATCAAACAGCTTAGGGCATGTACAATGATGGCATATGGATACATATGCCTCATGACAAAAAGTAATTTGAGGCATCTACATTTATTTTTTCTCCCCAATGCAAGCTACCACTAGTGGGCCTCATTAAGAAATAGAAAATAAAGACTTTAGTATATATGCATCTGTACTTTTCACTCCAACCATTTTAGCTTTTGTCATCGGACCACACTTTTTCTCTTCAAGCACCCGCCTCCTGGAGAGGATCCCGCTTCCCTATCCGAACCTACTTTACGTCATATCCGATCCTACATTATATGCGAGGCATCACCTTGAGGCTATGCATTGTACATGCCCTTATACAACTTCATTGATTAATTGGTAGGAGCATCGCTTTATTCTCCATGGGTGCAACGTGAGGATGCTGTTGTCCCCGGACCCCAGCCTTTCTTTCCCCAAAAAACAAATGGATGCTCGACGAGAAGCCTCGATCGGTCATATATTCCCCGTGCATGCATGCATGATCATCAGCAAGGATTGACCAACGGCATAACGTGGATGGGCCTGCCTGAGACACATTCCGATTTAATTAAGGACGTCGATAACTACCACACGTGTGGCAGGAAAGGAGACGCATCACACGTCTCTAAGGCTGGTCATAGTGGGGAGTAACTTAGACTGGTGTCATATGCATGACACTAGTCTAAGTTACTACCTTCATAATGCAAAGTAACATGATAGTAGTGTCATAGATGGCTTCATTTATTAGCTTGTAGACTCATCTTGTCTTGGAAAGCGCTATGTTACAGTAACATATTATGTTACCACCTCACATTAAATACTTGCCACATAAGCAAAAATTTCTTGGAGTGCGCTATGTTACTAGCTAAGTTACTCCCACTATGACTAGCCTAATGCAAATAGATTGCCATGTCATCGCATGCATGCATGCGAGAATCTTTTCGAATTTTCAGTTTTAAAAATGTTTTATCTCTTAAGTGAAAAATCCGATTGAAGATCCGTTTTCACCATTAAATCCCCTGCAACGAGATCTTCAAAACTAGATCTCATATCGATATATTTTGGTGATTTTTTTTGTTAAAAGTTGCCATGTCTATTGTACATGAATTGCCATGATATTTACACTGAAGTTGCCATGATATGTTTCAACTATTTTCTTTTACATTTAAAAGTAAATTTTAACATATTATAAAACGGAGAATTAAGAAATTAGACTTGCCATGCACCATAAACTAAAATTGCCATGGCAATAAAAAAATATTTTCATGGTCAAAGTACTGGAATTGCCATCATCAAAAAACTAAAATTGCCATGATCTACAAACTAAAATTGCCACATGGCAACTTTAGTTTAAGCACTATGGCAACTATAGTGTAAACATCATGGCAACTTCTGGGCAAAAAATAATTCGTCGAAACATATGAACATGGGGTCTAGTTTTGAAGATCTCGTCGAGACGGATTTAATGATGAAAACGGATTTTTAGTTCGCTTTTTTATTTAGGAGATAAAACATTTTTAAGCCAAAAATCAAAAAAAAATCTGCTGATGTCATCTATTCATACGTGGCAAAATGAGTGGTGATGGAGGCATGTGGTCGCTCTGTAAATGCCCACACGTGTGGGTGTTAGTTTTTCCGTTAATTAATTCTCAGAAGAGCAACACGTACACGGGAGACTACACGCACGCACAACACGAGGCAGACGTGCCAACGGAGCGTGTCGGTGACCGCCCGATCGGCACATGTACTTTGAGCTGAAAGCAGCGTGTCAACACACTCGAAGTCGACGTTCTATCAAGTTTTTACTCTCAATGGAATACATGACTCAGGAGGTACTCAGTGGTGGAACCGGGATCGAGATTTGGAAGGGGGCAAATGAATATTGAACGCTCCAGATAACAAAGGCCATACCATGCGCTACTCACAGCATCTCCAACAGCCGCGCCGGCGCGCTAAAAAAGCGTTTGCAGCATGCTGTTCGCGAATTTTTACACGGCGCGGAGTGCTTGCTCCGGCGGCCGCTTGCTCTGGCTGCCGCTGCAAAGTTTAGCGCCTGCGAGCCGCTCTAGCAGATGTGCTATATTTCTTTTTTTACTACAATTCAGTACACATTTGGCTCTAATAGTACGTAGATATCTATACCTACTAATAAAAAAATAGGTATTCTTAGTCCGTCATGCTATTTTATAAAAAAACCCTGATGTTTCTTACATTAAACCCGCAATACATATCAAATGTTTTTTTAATCTATACCTACTAATAAAAAAAATAGGTATTCTTAGTCCGTCATGCTATTTTATATAAAAAAAACCTGATGTTTCTTACATTAAACTCGCAATACATATCAAATGTTTTTTAAAGTACTCATATCTTCTAAAAACATGTTATATATGGAATTTGATTAGAAAATATATAGAATCTAAATGTGATGTTATTCTACATGTTAACCATTTAAAAAGAATACTATCTACGGTGCAATTTTAATCAACAATGCATTATCCGTCTTTCTTTCATATAGGTAATGATCCAGATTGTGGATGAACATCTCACCAAAATCAGTATTGGAGACGAAATTGATCCTATTCATGGGGATTCCGTAAATATCCCATTTCAAAAATCGAAACAATCGGGACTTTTCAGAGATTGGATGCAGTTACTAATTCATGATCTGGCATGTACAGAATGAAAACTTCATTCTCAATTCTACGAGAATTTTTATGATCTAGATTATGGATGAACATCTCAGCAAAATCAGTATTGAAGACGAAATTGAAGATCACTTGCTCATTTCTTTGTACGTATTAAATCTACATGCAAGCCGTGTTTAAATAGAAGACATGTTAAATTTTGAACTTGCGCTTTTGTAGGCAAAGACCATCTTTATTTGGGCCGTAGCTGCAAATACTCAGATTAACAATTTTTTGTAAATTAAAAGCACGTGTTATTCTTTTCTCCCGTTGCAACGCACATGCCCTTTTGCTAGTACTCCCTCCATTCCTAAATATAGGGTGTATAGTTTTTGGCACGGAAATTAAAAAACGCATCTAAAGGAAAATTTCACAAGTTTGGGGAGAGATTACACCTGACTAATTGACATGAGAAAATAGAGTAGCTTGCCCTATAAAAGGAAATGTAATCAAATCCTTTAAAAAATTATCCAAATGAGTGGTGCAAGGCAATACACCTTATATTTCGGATTTTTTCTCAAAAATCTATACACCTTATATCAAGGAACGGAGGGAGTATAAAACAATAGATTGTATAGTATAGATAGTTCATAGCCTCCTCCTACGATACATAGATAGTGCATAGATAGTTCATAGCCTCCTCATACGAAAGATAGATAAAACGAAAAACTACTACTACTACTCGTCATCTCCGCCTCGGACTCTGCATCGGTGATGTCCTCCTCCGATGTCGGAATGTAGGTGTCAAGGAACCGCTCGTCATTGGAGCCCCAGGACGACGCATCTCCTAGCCAGATGTTGAATTTAGCGGCCACCTTCCGCGTTCGCCTGTCCTCGCGATAGGCGGCTCGCTCCGCCCTCCTCTCTTCCCTTTCCGTCCTCCTCTCGGCGAAGAACTCTTGCTTGTTGATGACGTCTTGCGGGAAGCGTTGGCGCCACAGCGCCATGGCTTCCTCGTCCATCTCTGCCAGGCTGAGGCAGGGCTCCCGCCTCCGGTTCTCGCAACGATCCTCATCGGTGATAAGCCGCGGGGGAGGCGCCAACTCCTTTGCCCGCTCATGTGTCGCGACTTCCGGGAAGTTCATGTCCCAATGGGAGCGCCGGAGGCGCCACGCCGTAGTGTCGTATGCGCAGGCGCCCTCATGGGTGGTGTCGAAGGTGCTGAGGACGAGACGCAAGTCGCCGGACTAAATCTCGGCGGAATAGGTGTCGTACAGGCGCACGCAGACGCCCCGGTAGCCCGAAGCTCCCCGGCGACGCGGCTGTCGGTGTCAAAACCGGCGGATCTCGGGTAGGGGGACCCGAACTGTGTGTCTAAGGTTGATGGTAAAAGGAGGCGGGGGACACGATGTTTACCCAGGTTCGGGCCCTTGATACGTCTCCGTCGTATCTATAATTTTTTATTGTTCCATGCCAATATTCTACAACTTTCATATGCTTTTGGCAACTTTTTATACTATTTTTTGGGACTAACATATTGATCCAGTGCCAGTTCCTATTTGTTGCATGTTTTATGTTTCGCAAAAACCCCATATCAAACAGAGTCCAAACGGGATAAAAACGAACGGAGAATTATTTTGGAATATTTGGGATTTTTTGGAGGAAGAATCAACGCGAAATAGTGCCCGAGGTGACCATGAGACAGGGGGCACGCCTGGCACCCTTGTGGGCCACTTGTAAGGCGGTTGATGCTCTTCTTTTGCTGCAAGAAAGCTAATTTTATGAGAAAAATCTGGGCGAAAGATTAACCCCAATCGGAGTTACGGATCTTCGGATATAAAAGAAACGGTGAAGGGGCAGAATCTGAGAACGCAGAAACAGAGAGATAGATCCAATCTCAGAGGGGCTCTCGCCCCTCCCAAGACATGGGAGCCAAGGACCAGAGGGGAAACCCTTCTCCCATCTAGGGAGAAGGTCAAGGAAGAAGAAGAAGAAGGGAGGCTCTCTCCCCCTTGCTTCCGGTGGCGCCGGAACGCCGCCGGGGGTCCATCATCATCACCGCGATCTTCACCAACACCTCCATCATCTTCACCAACATCTCCATCACCTTCCCCCATCTATATTCAGCGGTCCACTCTCCCGCAACCCGCTGTACCCTCGACTTGAACATGGTGCTTTATACTTCATATTATTATCCAATGATGTGTTGCCATCCTATGATGTCTGAGTAGATTTTCACTGTCCTATCGATGATTGATGAATTGCTATGATTGGTTTGAGTTGCATGTTTTATTATTGGTGCTGTCCTATGGTGCTCTCCGTGCCGCGCAAGCGTGAGGGTTCCCCGCTGTAGGGTTTGCAATATGTTCATGATTTGCTTATGGTGGGTGGCGTGAGTGACAGAAGCACAGACCCGAGTAAGTAGGTTGTTTGCGTATGGAATAAAGGGGACTTGATACTTTAATGCTATGGTTGGGTTTTACCTTAATGATCTTTAGTAGTTGCATATGCTTGCTAGAGTTCCAATCATAAGTGCATATGATCCAAGAAGAGAAAGTATGTTAGCTTATGCATCTCCCTCAAATAGAATTGCAATAGTGATTACTGGTCTAGTAACGTAGTCAATTGCTTAGGGACAATTTCACAACTCCTACCACCACTTTTCCACACTCGCTATATTTATTTTATTGCTTCTTTATCTAAACAGCCCATACTTTTTATTTACGTGTTCTTTATTATCTTGCAAACCTATCCAACAACACCTACAAAGTACTTCTAGTTTCATACTTGTTCTAGGTAAGGAGAACACTAAGCGTGCGTAGAGTCGTATCAGTGGCAGATAGGACTTGAGAGAATATTTGTTCTACCTTTAGCTCCTTGTTGGGTTCTACACTCTTACTTATCGAAAGAGGCTACAATTATCTTGTATACTTGCGGGTCATCAAGACCTTTTTCTGGCGCCGTTGCCGCGGAGTCATAGCGTGGGGTGAATATTCTCGTGTGTGCTTGTTTGCTTTATCACTAAGTAATTTTTATTTGCTATTCTAAGTTGTTCTCTATCTTTAGTTATGGATATGGAACACGAAATACCAAAAAAATTAGGTGTAGTTGCTACTCATGGAGATGAGCAACCTCTTAAAACCCTCGATGCTCATTATGTTCAAAATATTATGTACTACTTCGATAATCCTGAGAAAACCCCATTCAATTATGTTATGGGAGTAACGTTAGATCAACGTGAATACTTTAGGGATTATCGCTTGACACAAAAAGGGAAACTATTATGGGATCAAATTTATATGTTGCATTGGTATGCTCGGGATCTATGCTTGAGATATGATTATAATTGTTGCTCTAGGATGAAGGCTCCACACCTTCCATTTTCATGCAAATTTAATGATAATAAAACCTTAGCTTCTTATGCTAATGGTATATATGATTACTATGATGTTGAACAAATTGAAGAATTTGTTGCTTTTAAGGCTGCTTATGAAATTGAATCTTTGTTTGAAAAGTATGAAGCTTTAGATGATGATGTTTATAGGCCTGAAAATTTTGCTATATTGAAATATTGATATGAGAATTATGAATATAATTCCGATATTGACGCTTTTATTGAGAAAGTCTCCGCTGTCCAAGAAGAGACTAATATTTTGCAGGAAGCTATGGAAGAAGAAATTGATGAAACTGTGAGCTCATTGGATGAAAAAGATGATGAGGAGAGCGAAGAACAAAAGAAGGAAGAGCGGATTGATCACCCGTGCCCACCTTCTAATGAGAGTAACTCTTCAACTCATACATTGTTTAATTCCCCTTCGTGCTTACCGAAGGATGATTGCTATGATGATTGCTATGATCCCTTTAATCTGTTTGAAATATCCTTTTTGATGATGCTTGCTATGCTTGTGGCCAAGATGCCAATATGAATTATGCTTATGGAGATGAACTTGCTATAGTTCCTTATGTTAAACATGAAATTGTTGCTATTGCACCCACACATGATAGTCCTATTATCTTTTTGAATTCTCCAAACTACACTATATCGAAGAAGTTTGTGCTTATTAAGGATTATATTGATGGTTTGCCTTTTACCATTGCACATGATGATTTTGATAGATATAATATGCATGTGCTTGCTGCTCCTACTTGCAATTATTATGAGAGAGGAACTATGTCTCCACCTCTCTATGTTTCCAACATGATAGAATTGCAAGAAACTGCTTATACTATGCATTGGCCTTTACTTGGTGTGCATAAATTGTTCTTTTATGACATGCCGATGCATAGGAAGAGAGTCAGACTTCGTTGCTGCATGATATATGCTACTTTGTGCTCACTACTAAATTACAAATCATTGTTAATTAAAATTGGCTTTGATATACCTTGGGATCCGGGTGGATCCATTACTTGAGCACTATATGCCTAGCTTAATGGCTTTAATGAAAGCGCTGTCAGGGAGACAACCCAGAAGTTTTAGAGAGTCATTTATTTCTGTTGAGTGCTTTTATATAGTTTAAAAACAAAATAAAAATAAAGAGGGGAACCTAAAACCTTTTCAAAAAGGAAAGTGAAAGTGAGAGAGACAAGCATTGTTGAAGTGGGAGCTAGCCTTGAACTTTGTTCATGCTCACGAAAACTTTGTGAATCTTGATCACAGAAACTTTTCAACAAAAATAATTATCCCCGTGTACAATTCCATTGTATTATAAAAATAATGTGCCAAGGTTTGCCTTTAGGATGTTTACAATGCTTGTTGGTTTGTACGGGGCATGACAGAAACTTTGGCTGTAGTCGCGATTTTAAATTTTTTGCTGGAAGGTCAATTGGTTCTGATTCCTTTTGCATTGTCTTTATGTACAAATTGTTTATTTTTCCTAATTTTTGTAGAATTTTTGGGGTACCATAAGTATGGTGGATGTTCAGATTGCTACAGACTGTTCTGTTTTTGACAGATTCTGTTTTTGATGCATAGTTTGCTTGTTTTGATGAATCTATCAATTTCTATCAGTGGATTAAGCCATGGAAAAGCTATATTATAGTAGACACAATGCAAAAACAAAATATGAATTGGGTTTCTACAGTACTTAGAGTAGTGATTTGCTTTATTATACTAACGGATCTTACCGAGTTTTCTGTTGAAGTTTTGTGTGGATGAAGTGTCTAATCGAGGAGGTCTCGATATGAGGAAAAGGAAGAGAGGCAAGAGCTCAAGCTTGGGGATGCCTGAGGCACCCCAAGTAAATAGTCAAGAAGACTCAAGCGTCTAAGCTTGGGGATGCCCCGGAAGGCATCCCCTCTTTCTTCAACAAGTATCGGTATGTTTTCGTATTCGTTTCGTTCATGCGATATGTGCAAGTCTTGGAGCATCTTTTGCATTTAGTTTTCACTTTTCTTTTATGCACCATGCTGGTATGAGATAGTCCTTGGTTGATTTATAGAATGCTCTTTGCACTTCACTTATATCTTTTGAGTATGGCTTTATAGAATGCTTCATGTGCTGCACTTATATCATTTGAAGTTTGGATTGCCTGTTTCTCTTCACATAGAAAACCGCCATTTGTACAATGCTCTTTTGCTTCACTTATATTTGTTAGAGCGTGGGCATATCTTTTTTAGAAAGAATTAAACTCTCTTGCTTCACTTATATCTATTTAGAGAGATGACAGGAATTGGTCATTCACATGGTTAGTCATAAAATCCTACATAACTTGTGGATCACTGAATATGATATGTTTGATTCCTTGCAATAGTTTTGCGATATAGAGATGATAATATGTGGGAGGTACTAGTAGATGGTTGTGTTTAGTAAGGATGTTGGTGTTAAGGTTTGTGATTCCCGAAGCATGCACGTATGGTCTACTAACTATGTAACCAGATTGGCGCGCATTGTATTTTGATTGTTTATCTTTGCGTGAAGGTCGGGGGCGCGCGATGGTTAACCCCTACCAACCTCCCCCCCTAGGAGCATGCGTGTAGTAATTTGTTTCAATGGCTAATAAATTTTTGCAATGAGTATGTGAGTTCTTTATGACTAATGTTGAGTCCATGGATTATATGCACTCTCACCCTTCCATCATTGCTAGCCTCTTCGGTACCGTGCATTGCCCTTTCTTACCTCGAGAGTTGGTGCAAACTTCACCGGTGCATCCAAACCCTGTGATACGATACGCTCTATCACACATAAGCCTCCTTATATCTTCCTCAAAACAACCACCATACCTACCTATCATCGCATCTCCATAGCCATTCCGAGATATATTGCCATGCAACTTCCATCATCATCATATACACGACTTGAGCATTCATTGTCATATTGCTTTGCATGATCGTAAGATAGCTAGCATGATGTTTTCATGGCTTGTCCGTTTTTTGATGTCATTGCTACGCTAGATCATTGCACACCCCGGTACACCGCCGGATGCATTCATATAGAGTCATATCTTTGTTCTAGTATTGAGTTGTAATATTGAGTTGTAAGTAAATAAAAGTGTGATGATCATCATTATAGAGCATTGCCCCATGAAAAAAAGGGAAGATAAAAAAATGAAAGGCCAAAGAAGCCTAAATAAAAAAAGGGGGCCAAAGAATTCCGCCAAAAAAAAGAAAAAAAGAAAAAAGAAAAAGAAAAGAGGCAATGTTACTATCCTTTTACCACACTTGTGCTTCAGAGTAGCACCATGTTCTTCATATAGAGAGTCTCCTATGTTATCACTTTCATATACTAGTGGGAATTTTCATTATAGAACTTGGCTTGTATATTTCAACGATGGGCTTCCTCAAATGCCGTAGGTCTTCATAAGCAAGTAAGTTGGATGCACACCCACTTAGTTTTCAGTTTGAGCTTTCATACACTTATAGCTCTAGTGCATCCGTTGCATGGCAATCCCTACTCCTCACATTGATATCAATTGATGGGCATCTCCATAGCCCGTTGATTAGCCGCGTCGATGTGAGACTTTCTCCCTTTTTGTCTTCTCCACATAACCTCCACCATCATATTCTATTCCACCCATAGTGCTATATCCATGGCTCACGCTCATGTATTGCGTGGAAGTTGAAATTTTTTGAGAATACTAAAGTATGAAACAATTGCTTGGATGACACCGGGATAGGCATGAGGGGTACCTTGTGTTAAGAAAAGGGAGCATACCAGACTATATGATTTTGTAGGGATAACTTTCTGAAGCATTGATATTTTGAAAGACATGATTGTTTGTTGGGATGCCCTAAGTATTATTGTTTTTATGTCAAATGATAGACTATTGCTTTGAATCACTCGTGTCTAAATATTCATGCCATGATTAGATTTATGAAAGATTATGCTAGGTAGCATTCCACATCAAAAGTTATCTTTTTTATCATTTACCTACTCGAAGACGAGCAGGAATTAAGCTTGGGGATGCTGATACGTCTCCATCGTATCTATAATTTTTTATTGTTCCATGCCAATATTCTACAACTTTCATATACTTTTGGCAACTTTTTATACTATTTTTTGGGACTAACCTATTGATCCAGTGCCCAGTGCTAGTTCCTGTTTGTTGCATGTTTTATGTTTCGCAGAAACCCCATATCAAACGGAGTCCAGACGGGATAAAAATGGACGGAGAATTATTTTGGAATATTTGGGATTTTCCGGAGGAAGAATCAATGCAAAACAGTGCCCGAGGTGGCCACGAGACAGGGGGCGCGCCTGGCACCCTCGTGGGCCACCCGTAAGGCGGTTGACGCTCTTCTTTTGCCGCAAGAAAGCTAATTTTATGAGAAAAATCTGGGCGAAAGATGCACCCCAATCGGAGTTACGGATCTCCGGAATAAAAGAAACGGTGAAGGGGCAGATTCTGAGAACGCAGAAACAGAGAGATAGATCCAATCTCAAAGGGGCTCTCGCCCCTCCCAAGCCATGGGAGCCAAGGACCAGAGGGAAAACCCTTCTCCCATCTAGGGAGAAGGTCAAGGAAGAAGAAGAAGAAGAAGGGGGGCTCTCTCCCCCTTGCTTCCGATGGCGCCGGGACACCACCGGGGGGCCATCATCATCACCGCGATCTTCACCAACACCTCCATCATCTTCACCAACGTCTCCATCACCTTCTGTTGGGGATATGACTATTTGGGTAAGCCGCCCAGGAGGGGCCGGGTTACGCAAAGAGTACTCATAGAGGAAGCCCAACACCAAGCATGAAGATGGCGGTTCAATAAAGAGCTTAAAGCCCACGGGCGGCTTAAGCCCATTGTAGTAAACCGCCATGATGGCAAGACTTGTAACGTAAGGTAGATTTAACTGGTCACCGAGCCGGACTCTGTTTATAAGCCGTCTGGGACTCTGTAAGCCGCAGGGATCAACCCGTGTATATAAGGGGACGACCTGCGGGCGACTTAGGGCAAGAAACAACACATCGAGAACCGGGCATAGCGTGTCTCGCTCCCTGGTTATCGAAACATCAATACCAACCCAACTAGACGTAGGCCTTACCTTCACCGTAAGGGGCCGAACTAGTATAAACTCTCTCGTGTCCCTTGTCCCGATTTAACTCCTTCAAGCTTCCTAGTGGCGATGGCTCCACAACTAAGTCCTTCCACGAGGACATCTGACGTGACTATTCCACGACAGTTGGCGCCCACTGTGGGGCAAGCGCACGGTGGATTTGAGTTCTTGAAGGGCAACTTCGAAGGCTCAAGGGGTACGTAGTGGGCCGGATGGCCAAGAGTCGTCGCGGCAAGATCTACATCGACGACGAAGGCTGGGGTCCCGACGCCGGCTCAGTTGAGTACGGATACCGGGCCCCCTTTGTTGGGGAACGTAGTAATTTCAAAATTTTCCTACGCACACGCAAGATCATGGCGATGGCATAGCAACGAGAGGGGAGAGTGTTGTCCACGTACCCTCATAGACCGTAAGCGGAAGCGTTATGACAACGCGGTTGATGTAGTCGTACGTCTTCATGATCCGACCGATCCAAGTACCGAACGTACGGCACCTCCGAGTTCAGCACACGTTCAGCTCGATGACGATCTCCGGACTCCGATCCAGCAAAGTGTCAAGGATGAGTTCCGTCAGCACGACGGCGTGGTGACAATGATGATGCTCTACCGGCGCAGGGCTTCGCTTAAACTCCGCGACGATATGACCGAGGTGGAATATGGTGGAGGGGGGCACCGCACACGGCTAAGGAACGATCCGTAGATCAACTTGTGTGTTCTAGGGTGCCCCCCTGCCCCCGTATATAAAGGAGCAAGGGGGGAGGGTGCGGCCGGCCCTAGGAGGAGGCGCGCCGGAGGAGTCCTACTCCCACCGGGAGTAGGACTCCCCCCTTCCCTAGTTGGACTAGGACTTGGGGGGAAGGAGGAGAGGGGGAAAGGAAAGGGGGGCGCCGCCCCCCCTCCTTGTCCTATTCGGACTTGGGGGGGGGAGGGACGCGTGGCTGCCCCTTGGCCCCTTCTCCTCTTCCTCTACTAGGCCCATTAGGTCACCGGGGGGTTCCGGTAACCTCCCGGTACTCCGGTAAAATGCCGATTTCACCCGGAACACTTCCGATGTCCAAACATAGGCTTCCAATATATCAATCTTTATGTCTCGACCATTTCAAGACTCCTCGTCATGTCCGTGATCACATCCGGGACTCCAAAAAAACTTTGGTACATCAAAACTTATAAACTCATAATAAAACTATCATCGTAACGTTAAGCGTACGGACCCTACGGGTTCGAGAACTATGTAGACATGACCTAGAAATATTCTCGGTCAATAGCCAATAGCAGAACCTGGATGCCCATATTGGCTCCTACATATTCTACGAAGATCTTTATCAGTCAAACCGCATAACAACATACGTTGTTCCCTTTGTCATCGGTATGTTACTTGCCCGAGATTCGATCGTCGGTATCCAATACCTAGTTCAATCTCGTTACCAGCAAGTCTCTTTACTCGTTACGTAATGCTTCATTCCATAACTAACTCATTAGCTACATTGCTTGCAAGGCTTGTAGTGATGTGCATTACCGAGAGGGCCCAGAGATACCTCTCCGACAATTGGAGTGACAAAACCTAATCTCGAAATACGCCAACCCAACATGTACCTTCGGAGACACCTGTAGTACTCCTTTATAATCACCCAGTTACATTGTGACATTTGGTAGCACCCAAAGTGTTCCTCCGGTAAATGGGAGTTGCATAATCTCATAGTTACAGGAACATGTATAAGTCATGAAGAAAGCAATAGCAATATACTAAACGATCAAGTGCTAGGCTAACGGAATGGGTCATGTCAATCACATCATTCTCCTAATGATGTGATCCCATTAATCAAATGACAACACATGTCTATGGTTAGGTAACATAACCATCTTTGATTAATGAGCTAGTCAAGTAGAGGCATACTAGTGACGTTATGTTTGTCTATGTATTCACACATGTATCATGTTTCCGGTTAATACAATTCTAGCATGAATAATAAACATTTATCATGATATAAGGAAATAAATAATAACTTTATTATTGCCTCTAGGGCATATTTCCTTCAGTCTCCCACTTGCACTAGAGTCAATAATCTAGATTACACAGTAATGATTCTAACACCCATGGAGTCTTGGTGCTGATCATGTTTTGCTCGTGAGAGAGGCTTAGTCAATGGGTCTGCAACATTCAGATCCGTATGTATCTTGCAAATCTCTATGTCTCCCACTTGGACTTGGTCCCGGATGGAATTGAAGCGTCTCTTGATGTGCTTGGTCCTCTTGTGAAATCTAGATTCCTTTGCAAAGGCAATTGCACCAGTATTATCATAGAAGATCTTCATTGGTCCTGATGCACTAGGTATGACACCTAGATCGGAAATGAACTCCTTCATCCAGACTCCTTCATTTGCTGCTTCCGAAGCAGCTATGTACTCCGCTTCACATGTAGATCCCGCCACGACGCTTTGTTTAGAACTGCACCAACTTACAGCTCCACCGTTTAATAAAAACATGTATCCGGTTTGCGATTTAGAATCGTCCGGATCAGTGTCAAAGCTTGCATCGACGTAACCATTTACGACTAGCTCTTTGTCACCTCCATATACGAGAAACATATCCTTAGTCCTTTTCAGGTATTTCAGGATGTTCTTGACCGCTGTCCAGTGATCCACTCCTGGATTACTTTGGTACCTTCCTGCCCAGGTTATTGCTAAGCACACGTCAGGTCTGGTACACAGCATTGCATACATGATAGAGCCTATGGCTGAAGCATAGGGAACATCTTTCATTTTCTCTCTATCTTCTGTTGTGGTCGGGCATTGAGTCTGACTCAATTTCACACCTTGTAGCACGGGCAAGAACCCTTTCTTTGCCTGATCCATTTTGAACTTTTTCAAAACTTTATCAAGGTATGTGCTTTGTGAAAGTCCAATTAAGCGTCTTGATCTATCTCTATAAATCTTGATGCCCAATATATAAGCAGCTTCACCGAGGTCTTTCATAGAAAAACTTTTATTCAAGTATCCCTTTATGCTATCCAGAAATTCTATATCATTTCCAATTAATAATATGTCATCTACATATAATATCAGAAATGCTACAGAGCTCCCACTCACTTTCTTGTAAATACAGGCTTCTCCAAAAGTCTGTATAAAACCATATGCTTTGATCACACTATCAAAGCGTTTATTCCAACTCCGAGATGCTTGCACCAGTCCATAAATGGATCGCTGGAGCTTGCACACTTTGTTAGCACCTTTTGGATCAACAAAACCTTCTGGTTGCATCATATACAACTCTTCTTCTAGAAATCCATTCAAGAATGCAGTTTTGACATCCATTTGCCAAATTTCATAATCATAAAATGCAGCAATTGCTAACATGATTCGGACAGACTTAAGCATCGCTACGGGTGAGAAAGTCTCATTGTAGTCAACCCCTTGAACTTGTCGAAAACCTTTCGCAACAAGTCGAGCTTTATAGACAGTTACATTACCATCAACGTCAGTCTTCTTCTTAAAGATCCATTTATTCTCAATGGCTTGCCGATCATCGGGCAAGTCAACCAAAGTCCATACTTTGTTCTCATACGTGGATCCCATCTCAGATTTCATGGCCTCTAGCCATTTTGCGGAACTGGGGCTCATCATCGCTTCCTCATAGTTCGTAGGTTCATCATGGTCAAGTAACATGACTTCCATAATAGGATTACCATACCACTCTGGTGTGGATCTTACTCTGGTAGACCTACGAGGTTCAGTAGAAACTTGATCTGAAGTTTCATGATCAATATCATTAGCTTCCTCACTAATCGGTGTAGTTGTCACAGGAACCGGTTCTTGTGATGAACTACTTTCCAATAAGGGAGCAGGTACAGTTACCTCATCAAGTTCTACTTTCCTCCCACTCACTTCTTTCGGGAGAAACTCCTTCTCTAGAAAGGATCCGAATTTAGCAACGAAAATCTTGCCCTCAGATCTGTGATAGAAGGTGTACCCAATTGTCTCCTTTGGGTATCCTATGAAGACACATTTCTCCGATTTGGGTTCGAGCTTATCTGGTTGAAGTTTCTTCACATAAGCATCGCAGCCCCAAACTTTGAGAAACGACAACTTTGGTTTCTTGCCAAACCACAGTTCATGAGGCGTCGTCTCAACGGATTTTGATGGTGCCCTATTTAACGTGAATGCGGCCGTCTCTAAAGCATAACCCCAAAACGATAGCGGTAAATTAGTAAGAGACATCATAGATCGCACCATATCTAGTAAAGTATGATTACGACGTTCGGACACACCATTTCGTTGTGGTGTTTCGGGTGGCGTCAGTTGCGAAACTATTCCGCATTGTTTCAAGTGTAGACCAAACTCATAACTCAAATATTCTCCTCCACGATCAGATCGTAGAAATTTTATTTTCTTGTTACGATGATTTTCCACTTCACTCTGAAATTCTTTGAACTTTTCAAATGTTTCAGACTTGTGTTTCATTAAGTAGATATACCCATATCTGCTCAAATCATCTGTGAAGGTGAGAAAATAACGATACCCGCCGCGAGCCTCAACATTGATTGGACCACAAACATCAGTATGTATGATTTCCAACAAATCAGTTGCTCGCTCCATAGTTCCGGAGAACGGCGTTTTAGTCATCTTGCCCATGAGGCACGGTTCACAAGTACCAAGTGATTCATAATCAAGTGATTCCAAAAGCCCATCAGTATGGAGTTTCTTCATGTGCTTTACACCGATATGACCTAAACGGCAGTGCCACAAATAAGTTGCACTATCATTATCAACTCTGCATCTTTTGGTTTCAACACTATGAATATGTGTATCACTACTATCGAGATTCAATAAAAATAGACCACTCTTCAAGGGTGCATGACCATAAAAGATATTACTCATATAAATAGAACAACCATTATTCTCTGACTTAAATGAATAACCGTCTCGCATTAAACAAGATCCAGATATAATGTTCATGCTCAACGCTGGCACCAAATAACAATTATTTAGGTCAAAAACTAATCCCAATGGTAGATGCAGAGGTAGCGTGCCGACCGCGATCACATCGACTTTGGAACCATTTCCCACGCGCATCGTCACCTCATCCTTAGCCAATCTTCGCTTAATCCGTAGTCCCTGTTTCGAGTTGCAAATATTAGCAACAGAAGCAGTATCAAATACCCAGGTGCTACTGCGAGCATTAGTAAGGTACACATCAATAACATGTATATCACATATACCTTTGTTCACTTTGCCATCCTTCTTATCCTCCAAATACTTGGGGCAGTTCCGCTTCGAGTGTCCAGTCTGCTTGCAGTAGAAGCACTCAGTTTTAGGCTTAGGTCCAGACTTGGGTTTCTTCTCTTGAGCAGCAACTTGTTTGCTGTTCTTCTTGAAGTTCCCCTTCTTCTTCCCTTTGCCATTTTTCTTGAAACTGGTGGTCTTGTTAACCATCAACACTTGATGCTCCTTCTTGATTTCTACCTCCGCGGCTTTTAGCATTGCGAAGAGCTCGGGAATAGCCTTGTCCATCCCTTGCATATTATAGTTCATCACGAAGCTCTTGTAGCTTGGTGGCAGTGATTGAAGAATTCTGTCAATGACACTATCATCAGGAAGATTAAATCCCAGTTGAATCAAGTGATTATTATACCTAGACATTTTGAGTATGTGTTCACTGACAGAACTATTCTCCTCCATCTTGCAGCTATAGAACTTATTGGAGACTTCATATCTCTCAATCCGGGCATTTGCTTGAAATATTAACTTCAACTCCTGGAACATCTCATATGCTCCATGACGTTCAAAACGTCGTTGAAGACCCGGTTCTAAGCCGTAAAGCATGGCACACTGAACTATCGAGTAGTCATCAGCTTTGCTCTGCCAGACATTCTTAACGTCGTCAGTTGCATCAGCAGCAGGCCTGGCACCCAGCGGTGCTTCCAAGACGTAATTCTTCTATGCGGCAATGAGGATAATCCTCAGGTTACGGACCCAATCTGTGTAATTACTACCATCATCTTTCAACTTTGCTTTCTCAAGGAACGCATTAAAATTCAATGGAACAATAGCACGAGCCATCTATCTACAACAAACATAGACAAGCAAAATACTATCAGGTACTAAGTTCATTATAAATTTAAGTTCAATTAATCATATTACTTAAGAACTCCCACTTAGATAGACATCCCTCTAATCCTCTAAGTGATTACGTGATCCGTATAAACTACACCATGTCCGATCATCACGTGAGATGGAGTAGTTTCAACGGTGAACATCAATATGTTGATCATATCTACTATATGATTCACGCTCGACCTTTCGGTCTCCGTGTTCTGAGGCCATATCTGTTATATGCTAGGCTCGTCAAGTTTAACCTGAGTATTCCGCGTGTGCAACTGTTTTGCACCCGTTGTATTTGAACGTAGAGCCTATCACACCCGATCATCACGTGGTGTCTCAGCACGAAGAACTTTCGCAACGGTGCATACTCAGGGAGAACACTTCTTGATAATTTTAGTGAGAGATCATCTTAAAATGCTACCGTCAATCAAAGCAAGATAAGATGCATAAAGGATAAACATCACATGCAATCAATATAAGTGATATGATATGGCCATCATCATCTTGTGCTTGTGATCTCCATCTCCGAAGCACCGTCGTGATCACCATCGTCACCGGCGCGACACCTTGATCTCCATCGTAGCATCGTTTTTGTTACGCCATCTATTTCTTCTATGACTATCACTACCGCTTAGTGATAAAGTAAAGCAATTACAGGGCGTTTGCATTTCATACAATAAAGCGACAACCATATGGCTCCTGCCAGTTGCCGATAACTTCGGTTACAAAACATGATCATCTCATACAATAAAATATAGCATCATGTCTTGACCATATCACATCACAACATGCCCTGCAAAAATAAGTTAGACGTCCTCTACTTTGTTGTTGCAAATTTTACGTGGCTGCTACGGGCTTAGCAAGAACCGTTCTTACCTACGCATCAAAACCACAACGATAGTTTGTCAAGTTAGTGTTGTTTTAACCTTCGCAAGGACCGGTCGTAGCCACACTCGATTCAGCTAAAGTGAGAGAGACAGACACCCGCCAGCCACCTTTAAGCACGAGTGCTTGTAACAGTGAAACCAGTCTCGCGTAAGCGTACGCGTAATGTCGGTCCGGGCCGCTTCATCTCACAATACCGCCGAACCAAAGTATGACACGCTGGTAAGCAGTATGACTTGTATCGCCCACAACTCACTTGTGTTCTACTCGTGCATATTCCATCTACGCATAAAACCAGGCTCGGATGCCACTGTTGGGGAACGTAGTAATTTCAAAATTTTCCTACGCACAAACAAGATCATGGTGATGGCATAGCAACAAGAGGGGAGAGTGTTGTCCACGTACCCTCGTAGACCGTAAGCGGAAGCATTATGACAACGCGGTTGATGTAGTCGTACGTCTTCACGATCCAACCGGTACCAAGTACCGAACGTACGGCACCTCCGAGTTCAGCACATGTTCAGCTCGATGACGATCCCCGGACTCTGATCCAACAAAGTGTCAGGGATGAGTTCTGTCAGCACGACGGCGTGGTGACGATGATGATGCTCTACCGGCGCAGGGCTTCGCTTATACTCCGCAACGATATGACCGAGGTGGAATATGGTGGAGGGGGGCACCGCACACGGCTAAGGAACGATCCGTAGATCAACTTGTGTGTTCTAGGGTGCCCTCCTGCCCCTGTATATAAAGGAGCAAGGGGGGGTGCGGCCGACCCTAGGAGGAGGCGCACCGGAGGAGTCCTACTCCCACCGGGAGTAGGACTCCCCCTTCCCTAGTTGGACTAGGACTTGGGGGAAGGAGGAGAGGGGTGTCGGTGTCAAAACCGGCGGATCTCGGGTAGGGGGTCCCGAACTGTGCGTCTAGGCGGATGGTAACAGGAGACGAGGGACACAATGTTTTACCCAGGTTCGGGCCCTCTCGATGGAGGTAAAACCCTACGTCCTGCTTGATTAATATTGATGATATGGGTAGTACAAGAGTGGATCTACCACGAGATCAAGGAGGCTAAACCCTAAAGCTAGCCTATGGTATGATTGTTGTCATATATGTTGTGTCCTACGGAGTAAAGACCTCCGGTTTATATAGACACTGGAGGAGGCTAGGGTTACATAGAGTCAGTTACAATGGTAGGAGATCTACATATCCGTATCGCCAAGCTTGCCTTCCACGCCAAGGAAAGTCCCATCCGGACACGGGACGGAGTCTTCAATCTTGTATCTTCGTAGTCTTGGAGTTCGGCGGACGATGATAGTCCGGCTGTCCGGACACCCCCTAGTCCAGGACTCCCTCAGTAGCCCCCGAACCAGGCTTCAATGACGATAAGTCCAGCGCGTATATAGTCTTCGGCGTTGCAAGGCGGGTTCTCCCTTCAAGTTCCATGTACCTGCCGAACAGTGTCCGGCTTTATCATAAATACTGTGTTTCTCGGCTTCTACGCCCAATAATGGTCTCTTACCACGTGCCGCACGAATGCGAAAAGCCAGGGTGTCTTTTATGTTTCACCCCCTAGTCGTGCGAGTCGTCCGCCTACAAAAGAGGCAAAAATCCAGATCCAAACCGCACCATCTTCCTCTCGCGAATACTCCATCGGAGCGCCCTTGACCTAAAAATCCATTCCATCATGGACCGTCGACGCGGCTCCTCTTCTGGCGCTCCTAGCCCACCGCCAGGGGATTGGAGGAGGTGCTCTGTTCCGCACAACGAGCTGTTGAAGCTCCAAGCGGGGGGATATCTCCCTCCGGCCTTCATGGTCCCAGTTCGAGCCGGGCTGGTCACTTATCAAGGTGGGAGGCAAGCGGAGGCTACCCCAAGTCCCAACAAAGGGGAGCGAGTATGCTTCGTCCCTTATGTGATAAGGGGACTCGGATTCCCAATACATCCGTTCCTCCGCGGGCTCCTGGAGTTCTACGGACTCCAGCTCCACCACCTCACGCCTGTTTCTGTCCTACATATCGCGGGCTACGTAGCTCTTTGCGAGCTATTCCTAGGCACTGAGCCCCATTTTGCATTGTGGAAGAGGCTATTCTGCCTCGTACCCCGTTCTCACGAGGGGTCCATATATCAAGTGGGCAGCGCCGAAATATGGCGCATCGCCGGGACCGGATACCCATCCGGTACTCCCAAGAAGGCGTCTGAAGACTGGCCTTCAGAGTGGTTTTATATAGGAGACGCTCCGCTGCCGGACCCAGTCCGGATTGGCCTCCCGGAGTTTAATGCTGCTCCTCTGAAGAAACGCCTCAGCTAGCGCCCACGGAGCCCCTGATTGGAGGAAGACAAGAGCGTCCATTACTTGATGGGCCGAATAAGATTACTGGCCCATTCCGGGTTGACCATGATTGGAGTCATGGCGACATGCATCATGCGGGGGGTACAGCCATTGCAATACAGAGGCCACCCCATGTGGGATTTCAACGGGGAAGACGACGCCACCCGTCATGGCCGCGAAGGGCCGGATTCGACCGAGGATTTGGTGGAGATCCTGTCCAGCCTGTACAAGGGGGAGAAGGAGGACTTCCTTCGAACGAACCCTTTGAATGGGTTTTCCATGAACAACCCTAGAGGATGGGTAAGCGGACACTTTTAAGGGCTCAACCCATGCTTTCGAAGTTTAGGCTTCTTACATTATGTCATCGGCGCAGGATCTATGCCGTACTATGGAGGACATGGTAAGTCCCGCTCCGCAACCCGAGGATCCAGAAAGATCCCTGGATCAGGCCTCCGAAGAGGATCCGGACATCAAGGTGGAGCTGATCGACGGGGTATTTCACCAGCTCAGCATGGACAATGCTTTGGTCGTCATTACGGCGGACTACCCCGGACTGTATCCGGCTTCCCAGGTGACTGTGACCGAGGTCCGGACACCATTATCTCTTCCTTGCCCCTTTCTGACCTTCGCGAACGATGGTATTTTGCAGGAAGCGCCTTCACGGCGGGAAGCCGAGCCCGCGGCGGCTGACCAACAAAGGTCAGTCCGGACCAGCAGGCGGAAAAGGAGCGCGGTACGGACTGAAACGTCGCCGCAAAGGTATAACTCGTATTTGAATTTTCAGAGCAACGTTCCTAGGAAGCGTCTGAGTGCTCATGATCTTTGTAGGAGAAAAAGCGCTCGCCGGACTGCGGGCGCGGAAGTTGCCGGTCCAACCTACAGCGGCCAGGCTCCAGCGCCCGGCCTGGAGGGGGAGGCAAGCGCAAGACGCGGGCCGGATCCTTCTCCAACGGAGGACACCGACAGACTGTCCGCCACCAAATCTGAGGTGGAGAGCGCCATGAACCATAGGCACCGCCGGACAGTGTTTCGTGAAGCGTGCTTCTCCCCTGAGGCATTGGACGCCTTTAACGCAGGGGACGCGCACCTCTGTGCCGCTCAAGATGGGCTTACCAGAGCCACGGAGCAGTATGTGAAAGACATACGGGTAAGGGAATTTTAATGGTTATATACACCAGTAGCCCCCGAGACTTGAAGCAGTTATGTTAACTGATTTAAGGATCAATTAAAACGCAGGCTCTTACCGAGAAGAATGCCCAGTTGTCTCAGGAGCTGCAAGAATGCAAGGCCCAACTTGAGGCCGCACTTGCTGCCGCAGGAGGAGACGCAGAGACCCCTCCTGGTAACACATTTTTATTAGTAAATATAAGCGCTGTGCGGCGTGCGCGCAAGTCTAATAGTGACACTGTAGGTGCCGCCGGACAAGATCCGAACAGGCAAGAATTACTGCGCCGGCTAAAGGCCGGCGAGAGAGTGCTGAATAGGGTGCAGCAAGAAAGGAACCAGCTCCAAGATGCCAATGCCAAGCTCGAAGAAGAGCTGAAAGGCGCTCAAGCCGGGCTGTCCAGCTCTGTTAAGGAGAATCAGCGGCTTCGTCGCGGCATTTATAGTAAGTGCTTGAGCGGACTCTTTTGAAAAGAAGAGTTCGGCGAGGAAGTATCTTGTAGGTATACTCACAGGTCGCCCTGCGGAGGAGATGCCCATATCAACGGGTGATCAACTTCCCGAGCTGCTGCAACTGCTCGAACGAGTTCGGCAGGCAATGAGCGGCGTCGTCCAGGCTTTGTGGCCAGCCCTCTCCCTACCCGAGGGCCTCGGGGAGCTTGCGGAGAAGCTGCAGGGAGTGCGGCAGCGCTTCCGTTTGTGGAAGATTTCGGCTTGCCGTCAAGGTGCCAGGGAGGCTTGGGCCATGGTGAAGATGCGTTACAAGAAGGCGGATCCCAACCACATGGCCGAAGTTGGACCGGTGGGGCCCGATGGGAGGGAGATCCCTGTGAGTTTAGTATACAGCCAAGTAGAGTTGGCTGCTAAATTTTCCCAACGGGACTGTAAGTTAGACAGCCTGTTAGACGGAATTGAGGAGGAATACAATCAGTAATTTTGACAATGTATGTTTTCCTTTAAAGTGACATGTGAAATGCCTTCTAGCCGGATTATAGATCGTTTGTCTTTGCCGACCTTTTCGCTTCAACCTCGGGATCCTAGAGTCCGGAGTGTGTCCGAATACCTTTTTGGTTGAGAAACAACCGTGGTATGCATGGAGACCAGGCGTAGGGGTCATTAGTGCTTTATCAGACAAGTGCCAAACTAGTTATGTTATATTACATGGTTAGTAAGAAACATCTTCCAGGGAGAATAGTTCCATTAAGGGTTCCTTTCCCTGGGAGGCATGCCCCAAAGTGCATGTCCGAACTGCAAAGAAAGCAGAAAAACATCTGGGGGCGGATAAATAAATAGGAAAAAAGTCATCTTTTAAGTCACCGACCGAATATTCCCTTAAGAACGCTAGCTTTCGGCTTCACCCAGTCTGAGGTACATATCCGGCTGACCCGGCAGTAACAATCGCAGAGGTGCTCCCTTTACCTCCTAGCCGAACAATCAGGAATGTAGGGGTAAGCACAGGAGCCAGGCAACCCAGCTTGGCCAAAACTTAAGTCATATCGATGCATATAATGGTGAGTAAAAGGTACATGTGGAAGCTTGACACATGTGCTGGGTATGAAACCCTTATAATTGAGCTTCTGTAAAAGAAGCCCCCAGGAATAATGAGTGCGGATGGCACATCACATGTATGCGAAAAATGCGAAAGTAGGCCCTTAAGGGCCTTCGAATAAAAAGATATGAAAAGAGAGACAAAAGACAGCCGAAATGTAAAAGTTTGGACAGGGGAAGGGGACGAACTCTTAGTCCGGCGCTAGGCATAGAATCTTCGGAGGCGGGCTGCGTTCCATGGGTTCGGCTCGAGTCGGTTATCCGACGCATTTCGTAGATGGTACGCTCCGCCGGTCAGGACTTGATCGATAATGAAGGGGCCCTCCCATTTGGGCTTGAGCTTGTCCTTTTTCTTATCCGGCAGGCGTAGAACTAGTTCACCAATGTTGTAAGTCTTGGCCCGTACTTCTCTGCTTTGATATCTTTGGGCCTGCTACTGATAAAATGCGGAACGGGCCTTGGCGACGTCGTGTTCTTCCTCCAATGTGTCCAAGTTGTCCTGCCGATCAAGCTCGGCCTCTCTTTCCTCGTACATGCGCACTCGAGGTGAGTCATGAATAATGTCGCAGGGCAAGACTGCCTCTGCGCCGTATACCATAAAAAATGGTGTGAATCCGGTAGTGCGGTTAAGCGTTGTCCGCAGCCCCCAGAGTACAGAGTGGAGCTCCTCGACCCAGTGCGTGTCAGATTTAGTAAGTGACTGCACTAGTCTGGGTTTAATGCCGCTCATTATTAGACCATTTGCTCGTTCCACTTGACCGTTGGTTTGAGGGTGATAGACTGAAGCGTAGTCGAGCTTGATGCCCATATTTTTGCACCATGACTTAACCTCGTCGGCTGTGAAGTTCGTGCCGTTGTCGGTGATGATGCTGTGGGGGACTCCGTAGCGGTGTACTACCCCGGATATAAAGTCTATCACTGGTCCGGACTCTGCCGTTTTGACCGGTTTGGCCTCTATCCATTTGGTGAATTTATCCACCATGACCAATAGGTACCTTTGCTTGTGGGTTCCCCCTTTAAGGGGTCCAACCATATCGAGCCCCCAGACCGCGAACGGCCAGGTAATGGGTATAGTTTTCAGGGCGGTGGGCAGCATGTGGCTCTGATTAGCAAAGAGCTGACAACCGACGCATCTCTGGACTAAGTCTTGGGCATCTGCCCGGGCCGTCGGCCAATAAAACCCTGTACGGAATGCCTTTCCTACAAGGGCCCGGGCTGCTGCGTGGTGTCCGCCTAGTCCGGCATGAATTTCAGCCAGGAGGTTTCGCCCTTCCTCTTCGGAGATACACCTTTGAAGGACTCCGGTTGTGCTTTTCTTATAAAGTTCTCCCTCATGGACCTTGTAGGCTTTCGATCGCCGGACTATGCAGCGAGCCTCGTTTTGGTCTTCGGGAAGTTCCTGCCTAAGCAAGTAGGCTAGGAATGGTTCTGTCCATGGGGCGATTACTGCCATTATGACGTGGGCTGAAGGTGTTATGTCATCGGCTGAATCGCCGATTAGCGCGGTTTTTTCCAGTTTGTCACTTCCGGGCTCCTCTTCCCATAGTACGGATGGCTTGAAGAGCTGTTCCAGGAAGATATTTGGAGGGACAGCATCACGTTTTGCACCGATGTGTGCCAGTACGTCGGCCGCTTGGTGATTATCTCGGGCTATGTGATGGAATTCGAGTCCTTCAAACCGAGCTGACATTTTTAGGACAGCGTGTGGGATATTGCAAGGTTTGAATCCCCGCGCACCTCTAGGCGTTGAATGCCCATGGAGACTGCCATCCGGAGGCCATGTAACAGGGCCTCGTATTCGGCTGCGTTGTTGGAGTCCATGTACATTATTTGAAGTACATACTGGACTGTGTCTCCGGTTGGGGACGTCAATACGACGCCAGCCCCCAGTCCAGCCAACATTTTAGAGCCGTCGAAATGCATAGTCCAATTGGAGTATGCGCCGTACTCTTTAGGGAGTTCGGCTTCGGTCCATTCGGCGACAAAGTCAGCCAAAACTTGTGACTTTATAGCTCGCCGAGGTTTGTAAGTTATATCGAATGGTAAGAGCTCAATGGCCCATTTTGCAATCCTGCCCGTTGCGTCGCGGTTATTTATAATGTCATTGAGTGGTACTTCAGAGGCCATTGTTATTGAACACTCTTGAAAGTAGTGTCGGAGCTTCCGGGACGCCATGAACACTGCATATGCTATCTTCTGATAGTGCGGGTAACGGGACTTACAGGGGGTTAACACAGTGGATACATAATATACTGGTTTTTGAAGAGGGAATTTGTGCCCTTCTGTCTCTCGTTCGACGACGAGGACCGCGCTTACAACTTGATGCGTTGCTGCGATGTATAACAACATTGGTTCGCCCAGATTGGGCGCAGCCAGGACCGGATTTGTTGCCAATATGGCCTTTATTTCTTCGAGTCCGGCAGTGGCAGCATCCGTCCACTCGAAGTGTTCGGTGCACCTGAGAAGGCGATAGAGGGGCAACGCCTTTTCTCCTAGACGGGAGATAAAGCGGCTTAGAGCTGCCACGCATCCTGTTAATTTTTGTATTTGTTTGAGGTCTTTTGGAATGTCCAACTATGACAGAGCTCGGATTTTAGCTGGGTTTGCTTCGATTCCTCTACCGGATACAATGAAGCCCAGCAGCTTTCCGGCTGGTACGCCAAAAACACATTTTTCCGGGTTCAGCTTGATGTCATATGCTCTGAGGTTGTCGAACGTGAGCCTCAAATCGTCTACTAGAGTTTCGACGTGTTTTGTTTTGACGACTACGTCGTCTACGTATGCCTCGACTGTTTTGCCGATCTGGGTAGCCAGGCATGTTTGAATCATGCGCTGATATGTTGCCCTGGCGTTTTTAAGTCCGAAGGGCATCGTGTTGAAGCAGAATGGTCCGTAAGGAGTAATGAATGCCGTTGCGGCTTGGTCTGTTTCTGCCATCTTGATTTGATGGTAGCCAGAGTATGCGTCGAGGAAGCACAATGAATCGTGCCCTGTGGTAGCATTGATAATTTGGTCGATGCGGGGGAGAGGGAAGGGATCCTTTGGGCAGGCCTTATTGAGGTCTTTAAAATCGACACAGAGGCGCCAGGATTTGTCCTTCTTTGGTACCATTACCAGATTTGCTAACCAATCTGGATGTTTGATATCTCTGATGAATCTGGCTTCCAATAGTTTGGCTAGATCTTCTCCCATTGCCTGTCTTTTGGGTTCGGAAAATCGTCGAAGAGCCTGTTTGACTAGCTTAAACCCTTTTAGGATGTTTAGGCTGTGTTCTGCCAATCTGCGTGGGATTCCGGGCATATCCGAAGGATGCCAGGCGAAAATGTCCCAATTTTCCCGAAGGAATTCGCGCAGTGCGGCGTCTACTTCGGGGTTCAATTGTGCCCCAATGGAGGCCATCTTTGTTGGGTCCGTTGGATGGACCTGGAATTTTGTTATTTCATCTGCTGGTTTGAAGGAGGTGGACTTGGATCTTTTATTGAGTATCACATCGTCCCTGTTCACCATAGAGCGCAGCGCGGTGAGTTCTTCTGCTGCTAAGGCTTCGGATAGTGCCTCGAGGGCTAGTGCGGCTGTCTTGTTTTTGGCGCGGAGTGCTATGTCCGGATCACTAGCGAGAGTGATTATTCCGCCGGGCCCAGGCATTTTGAGCTTCATGTACCCGTAATGAGGAACTGCTTGAAAAATTGTGAATGCCTCTCGTCCTAATATAGCGTGATATCCGCTGCTGAACGGGGCCACTTGGAACGTGACTTCTTCGTATCTGTAATTGTCCGGCGAGCCGAACGCCACATCGAGTGTGATTTTTCCAGTGCAGCGCGCTTCCCGGCTAGGGATTATTCCTCTGAAGGTTGTGCTGCTTCCCGGCTGCCGCCATCCATGAGGACTTTTGTCAGTCGAAAGCCGTCCACTATGGGACTAAGCACCAGTGCGGCTGGCACTCTGGCTGTTCGGAATTTAGGCTCGTCGCTGGCGTTGAAGGTAATAGCTGTGTCGCTCCATGGATTTGCTGTTGCTACTTGGTAGACTTCGGCGAGTCCACGGATTGTTCGTTTTCGCATATTGTTTGATGCGAAGGTCTCGAAGACTGTTGATACCGTACCGGTATTGTTGGGGTGGTTTCCTGGGGCTAGAAGCTCCTCGCCACTTTTGGCCACCTGCCGTAATATCCAACATGCTCGAAGGCTATGTGTTGGGACGGCTCCCTCTGTACTATGAAGCTTACAGGGTCCGTTGAGCCATCCCTCCAGTACGGTTCCGTGCCCTTTATTGGGTTTTTGCTTTTTCGTTTTTGCATCTGGGGCCTGAGTGTGAGGCACCCTTTTGTTGCGGACTGGGGTCGAGGCCGGATTATCCCAAAATTGGTTTTCAGTTTTTCGGAAACTCTCCATCTCACAGTACTTTCGTACTATGGACGCCAGATCGGTGAAGCGTGTAATTTTACGACGATCGATGGCGTTCAATATTCCCTTGTCCGTGCAATTATTGCAGAAGATTGAGATTGCGTTTTCCTCTCGGCAGTCCTTTATCCTGTCCATAACCAGGAGGAATCTGGCCTAGTAGTGATGTACTGTTTCAGCGGGCTCTTGCCGTATTAGAGATAGATCGCATATGTCTGGGCGGGCGGGTGGACTTAAATCCGGATCCCTGCCCATCCTGGGGCTTAAAGGCCGAGGAGTTTCCGAATTCGGAAGCTTGGGTTGCTAAACACGATCCAGCGAGTCCGGAGCGAGGCATGGTTTTAAGTTCAATGCTCGATCGAAGTCCGTCCCTCCGCGGAAATCTGGCATGGAGGGTTCGGGAATCCGGACGTGACTAGTTTTCAATATAGGCGAAGAGTTGCCGTATTGCTCCTCTACCACTGCGACGTGGTGGGTGGCCTGGGGAGAGTTAATTTCTCTCAGATCGGTTTTAAGCCCAATCTGATTGTAGTCTGTAGCGACTCCCAGGGCGGCGATGCGATCCAAGAGCTCGTTAACAGACGAGAGCTCTATTGGATTCAACTGTTCGGCAGATTTCGAGCTGACGCGAAGATTGCTTCTGATGACTTGAGAAGTCATTGCCGGAGCGGTGGCCGGACAGGCGGTCATAAGAAAACCACCTAGCCGGATAGTTTGGCCGACGGCCAAGGCCCCTTTGGCGAAAACACCGTCTTTGAAGACGGGTGGAGGCATCCTTCCTATCGGTGACGACACAGAGGAACTCTCAATGAAAGCACCAATGTCGGTGTCAAAACCAGCGGATCTCGGGTAGGGGGTCCCGAACTGTGCGTCTAGGCGGATGGTAACAGGAGACGAGGGACACAATGTTTTACCCAGGTTCGGGCCCTCTCGATGGAGGTAAAACCCTACGTCCTGCTTGATTAATATTGATGATATGGGTAGTACAAGAGTGGATCTACCACGAGATCAAGGAGGCTAAACCCTAAAGCTAGCATATGGTATGATTGTTGTCATATATGTTGTGTCCTACGGACTAAAGCCCTCCGGTTTATATAGACACCGGAGGAGGCTAGGGTTACACAGAGTCGATTACAATGGTAGGAGATCTACATATCCGTATCGCCAAGCTTGCCTTCCACGCCAAGGAAAGTCCCATCCGGACACGGGACGGAGTCTTCAATCTTGTATCTTCGTAGTCTTGGAGTCCGGCGGACGATGATAGTCCGGCTGTCCGGACACCCCCTAGTCCAGGACT
>NC_057798.1:143616371-143617280 GCF_018294505.1 Triticum aestivum | reverse complement strand
GGTAACAGGAGACAAGGGACACGATGTTTTACCCAGGTTCGGGCCCTCTTGATGGAGGTAAAACCCTACGTCCTGCTTGATTAATATTGATGATATGGGTAGTACAAGAGTGGATCTACCACGAGATCAAGGAGGCTAAACCCTAAAGCTAGCCTATGGTATGATTGTTGTAATGTATGTTGTGTCCTACGGACTAAAGCCCTCCGGTTTATATAGACATCGGAGAAGGCTAGGGTTACACAGAGTCGGTTACAATGGTAGGAGATCTACATATCCGTATCGCCAAGCTTGCCTTCCATGCCAAGGAAAGTCCCATCCGGACACGGGACGGAGTCTTCAATCTTGTATCTTCATAGTCTTGGAGTCCGGCGGACGATGATAGTCCGGCTGTCCGGACACCCCCTAGTCCAGGACTCCCTCAAGGGGGAGAAACATCATAAGATCCAACTACAATAGCAAAGCTCGGGATACATCAAGATCGTGCCATAGAGGGAACACATAGCTACTGGTACATACCCTCAGCCTTGAGGGTGAACTACTCCCTCCTCGTCATGGATAGCGCCGGGATGATGAAGATGGCCACCGGTGATGGGATCCCCCTCCGGCAGGGCGCCGGAACGGGCTCCCGAGAGGTTTTTGGTGGCTACAGAGGCTTGCGGCAGCGGAATTCCCGATCTATCTTCTGTTCTGGAAGTTTTAGGGTACATAGGTATATATGGGTGAAAGAAGTACGTCGGTGGAGCTACGAGGGCCCCACGAGGCAGGGGGCACGCCCTGGGGGGGCACCCTCGTGGGCAGCCCGTATCTCCCCTGACATGCACTCCAAGTTCCCTGGGTTGTTTTCCTTCCAAAAATAACTTCTCTAGTTGATTTCGTTCCGTTTTGACTCCGTCTGATATTCCTTTTCCT
>NC_057798.1:143574425-143616361 GCF_018294505.1 Triticum aestivum | reverse complement strand
GAGGGAGTCCTGGACTAGGGGGTGTCCGGATAGCCAAACTATCATCATCGGCCGGACTCCAAGACTATGAAGATACAAGATTGAAGACTCCGTCCCGTGTCCGGATGGGACTTTCCTTGGCGTGGAAGGCAAGCTTGGCAATACGGATATGTAGATCTCCTACCATTGTAACCGACTCTGTGTAATCCTAGCCCTCTCCGGTGTCTATATAAACTGGAGGGTTTTAGTCCGTAGGACACGACAACAACAACAATCATACCATAGGCTAGCTTCTAGGGTTTAGCCTCCTTGATCTCGTGGTAGATCCACTCTTGTACTACCCATATCATCAATATCAATCAAGCAGGAGTAGGGTTTTACCTCCATCGAGAGGGCCCGAACCTGGGTAAAAACATCGTGTCCCTTGTCTCCTGTTACCATCCGCCTAGACTCACAGTTCGGGACCCCCTACCCGAGATCCGCCGGTTTTGACACCGACATTGGTGCTTTCATTGAGAGTTCCTCTATGCCGTCACATATAGGACAGATGGCTCCTTCGATCATCAACCACGACGCGGTCCAGGGTGAGATCTTTCTCCCCGGACAGATCTTCGTATTCGGCGGCTTTGCACTGCGGGCCCATTCGCTTGGCCATCTGGAGCAGATTGAAAGCTACGCCCCTGGCCACCAGGTCAGATTCGGAAGTTTGAACTTCACGGCTGACATCCGCGGAGACTTGATCTTCGATGGATTCGAGCCACAGCCGAGCGTGCCGCACTGTCTCGATGGGCATGATTTAGCTCTACTGCCGGACAGTGTCCTGGAGGCCGCACACGAGTCCGCTCCGACCATTAATTCGAAGCCGACTGCGCAGACCGAGGATGGGTGGCTAGACACCGCCTCGGGGGCTGCTACATCTACAGCGATGGAGCCGAATACCGACCTTGTCCCTAGTAAAGCTCGTGACTCCAAGGTGCCGGACTCCTCGCCAGACTCCGAACCTCCCGCGCCCCTACCAATCGAATCTGATTGGGCGCCGATCATGGAGTTCACCGCCGCAGACATCTTCCAGCACCCGCCTTTCGACTATATCCTGAATTCACTAAAGTATCTCTTAGGAGAGCCCTGGCCGGGTCACGGTCAGGACGGTTGGGATGCAGACGACGAAGAAATTCAAAGCCCACCCACCACCCACTTTGTAGCCACTGTCGACGATCTAACCGACATGCTAGACTACGACTCCGAAGACATCGACGGTATGGATGACAATGCCGGAGACGACCAAGAACCTGCGCCTACTGCGCACTGGAAAGCCACCTCGTCATACGACATATACATGGTGGACACCCCAAAGGATGGGAATGGCGATGGAACAGCAGAGGAGGATCCTTCCAAGAAACAGCCTAAACGCCGGCGTCAGCGGTGCCGCTCTAAATCCCGCCACAGCAAGAATGGAGATGCCGGCACCGGAGACAATAACACCCCAGACAGTGCCGAAGAAAACCCCCTCCAGCAAAATTCACCACAGGAGGACGAAGAAGCCAGCCCTCATGAGAGAGCGGCAGACGAAGAGGTAGAGGATGATAATTACATGCCTCCCTCGGGAGACGAGGCAAGCCTCAACGATGATGAATTCGTCGTGCCTGAGGATCCCGTCGAACAAGAGCGTTTTAAACGCAGGCTTATGGCCACGGCAAACAGCCTAAAGAAAAAGCAGCAACATCTTAGAGCTGATCAAAATCTGCTAGCCGACAGATGGACCGAAGTCCTCGCGGCCGAAGAGCATGAACTCGGACGCCCCTCCAAAAGCTACCCCAAACACAAGCTGCTCCCCCGATTAGAGGAGGAGGCATATAAACCTGCATCACCAGCGCACAATACGGCTGACCGACCACCTCGTGGCCGCGACAGAGAGGCCTCTAGGCCCTCCACTAGAACCGTACCCCGGCATCGCTCGAAAAGTACGAAGCCACGGGAGAATGCGCCGGACTTGCGAGACATATTGGAGGATAAGGCAAGACAATCAAGATCGATCTACGGAACGCGTGGGCGCCCCACGATGCGCGACGACGACCGTCGTGCCGGATAGAGCAACTCCGGTCGGGCCAAACACAGTAGACAAAGCTCGCTTGAGCTACGTCGTGATATAGCCCAATATAGAGGCGCCACACACCCACTATGCTTCACAGATGAAGTAATGGATTGTCAAATCCCCGAAGGGTTCAAACCAGTGAACATCGAATCCTACGATGGCACAACAGACCCGCGGTTTGGATCGAAGACTATGTCCTTCATATCCACATGGCCCGCGGTGACGATCTTCACGCCATCAAATATCTCCCACTCAAGCTTAAAGGACCAGCTCGGCATTGGCTTAACAGCTTGCCAGCAGAATCAATTGGGTGTTGGGAGGACCTGGAAGCCGCATTCCTCGACAACTTCCAGGGCACATATGTGCGACCACCAGAAGCTGATGACCTAAGCCACATAATTCAGCAGCTAGACGAATCGGCCAGACAATTCTGGACACGGTTCCTAACAAAGAAAAATCAAATCGTTGACTGTTCGGATGCAGAGGCCCTCGCAGCCTTCAAACATAACATCTGCGACGAGTGGCTTGCCCGGCACCTAGGACAGGAAAGGCCGAAATCCATGGCAGCCCTCACATCACTGATGACCCGCTTCTGCGCGGGAGAGGACAGCTGGCTAGCCCGCAGTAACAACCTCAGCAAAAATTCTGGCAGTCCGGATACCAAGGATCGCAATGGCAGGTCGCGTCGCAACAAGAGCAAACGCCAGGTTAACAGCGATAACACTGAGGATACGGCAGTCAATGCCGGATTTAGAGGCTCCAAACCCGGTCAGCGGAAAAAGCCATTCAAAAGAACTACTCCGGGTCCGTCCAATTTGGACCGAATACTCGACCGCTCTTGCCAGATACACGGCACCCCCGAAAAGCCAGCTAATCACACCAACAGGGATTGTTGGGTATTCAAGCAGGCAGGCAAGTTAATTGTCAAAAACAATGACAAGGGGCTGCATAGCGATGACGAGGAAGAGACCCGGCCGCCGAACAATACAGGACAGAAGGGTTTCCCCCCACAAGTGCGGACGGTGAACATGATATACGCAACCCACATACCCAAAAGGGAGCGGAAGCGTGCACTCAGGGACGTATACGCGATGGAGCCAATCGCCCCAAAGTTCAATCCATGGTCCTCTTGCCCTATCACTTTTGATCGAAGGGACCACCCCACCAGCATCCGCCACGGCGGATTCGCCGCATTGGTTTTAGACCCGATCGTCGATGGATTTCACCTCACCAGAGTCCTGATGGACGGCGGCAGTAGCCTGAACCTGCTTTATCAGGATACAGTGTGCAAGATGGGCATAGACCCCTCAAGGATTAAACCCACAAAGACGACCTTGAAAGGCGTCATACCAGGTGTAGAAGCCAATTGTACAGGCTCAGTTACACTGGAAGTGGTCTTCGGATCCCCGGATAACTTCCGAAGCGAGGAGTTAATCTTCGACATAGTCCCATTCCGCAGCGGCTATCATGCTTTGCTCAGACGGACCGCATTTGCAAAGTTCAACGCGGTACCGCACTATGCATGCTTCAAGCTCAAGATGCCAGGCCCTCGAGGAGTCATCACGGTCAACGGAAACACGGAACGCTCTCTCCGAACAGAGGAACATACAGCGGCTCTCGCGGCAGAAGTACAGTGCAGCCTCTTAAGGCAATTCTCGAGTCCGGCCGTTAAGCAACCGGACACGGCTAAACGCGCCCGGAGTAACCTACAACAAGACCACCTGGCACGTTCCGAGCACGCGTAGCAATGCGGCCCCAGCCCCAGCCCTTGCAAAATTACAAGACTGGTCCTTCGCGTACATCATTACGCTCTGGAGATACCATGGGCATAGGGGGAGGGGCACGACCATGACAGGCCCAGAGTGCGGATCAACCACACCAGGGGCTCCCAAGTGTGTCATCTTTTTCTTTTTTTCTTTTTTCTTTTTTCTTACCCACAGGACTCCGTTCACCAGAGGCCCTGTCCGGCAGTAGACCTGCCGAACTCATGATGCAACAGCCAGGGAAGGAGAAAGGCTACGACGAGTATCCAGGTGGTCTCCATTACGAGCATTAGATATGTTTTATACACCATTCCGCAGCCTACCCCTGGAGGGGGACATGTTTAATAGTCCCATCCCTTGCTTACCGCACTATTTGTATCGTTCTGCATTCATGGCAGTACTTCTTGAATAAACAATGCATCACCTATTTTCTTGTAATTGCATTCCTTCCTCATACATATGTTCATTTATGACATGTTGCATCCGTACACTTCGGTACGGCCAAATACACCAGGGGCTTAAGTTCCCCATATTATGGTGTGATAAGTCTGAACACTTTCACAAGTGCGGCACCCCGAACTTATAGCATTATATGCATCGGCTCCGAATCATGTCTTGGGTCAATAGTTGGGTTTTCCCGGCTCCCATGTTTTGGTACCTTACGTTCCGTTGTATCGGCTAAGGTAGCACTGGGAGAACCACTGCGATTGCGCCCCAGTTGAGCTGGGCGAGCGCCTCAGTGGAGAAAGCTAAAACTGACCGTCATGATGAGGCGAGAGCCGGCCGCTGTTCGAGAGGTTTTTTCGAGTCCCTAAAGACTTATGCCGCTTAGAGCGAGGAACTGGCTTTGTCCGGTCAAGGCGTGGATAGCGCCCCAAATTCGGCCTTCCGAACACTAGGGGCTTCGCCGAAATTTAAAATTATAGAATTCTATGGCTAAGTGAGAGTGTTCAAGCACTGTAAGTCCGGTTGCCTTGTTCGTTGTGTTGAACGCCTCCCTAGATGGACCCAAAAATGGGAACAAGAGCGCTCAAGTTTATCCCGGACACCCCAGCACTCGTGGCATGGGGGCTGAAGCCGACGACTTGCCATCCCTCAGATTTGATAAACGGCCGCACAGAAGGTAATATTTTAAATTAACAAGCATTGCTTAGCGCATACGAACAAAGTTTTCGGCGCACAGGATAACAAAATGCGAGTTTACTCAAATATTACATCTTTGGAGCACTCACCCGCAATAATGCGGGCACCCTTCAGGACACCCTTATAATACATCGCGGGTGTGCGATACTCCTTGCCCGGCGGTGGCGCGTCCGTCACAAGCTTCTCAGCATCCATCTTGCCCCAGTGCACCTTAGCACGGGCAAGGGCCCGATGGGCACCTTCAATGCAGGCGGAGTGCTTGATGACTTCAACCCAGGGACACGCATCCACCAGCCGCCGCACCAGGCCGAAGTAGCTCCCAGGCATGGCCTCTTGGGGCCATAGCCGAACTATAAGGCCCTTCATGGCCTGTTCGGCCACCTTGTGGAGCTCGACCAGCTGCTTCAGCTGGTCGCTAAGGGGCACCGGATGTCCGGCCTCAGCATACTGAGACCAGAATACCTTCTCCGTCGAGCTCCCCTCCTCGGCTCTATAGAAAGCAGCAGCATCGGACACGCTGCGAGGCAGATCTGCGAACGCTCCTGGAGAGCTCCGAATTCGGGTAAGTAACAGGTAATTCACTTTGACATGCTTGCTTTGCATGAAGAATGCCTTACCCGCCGCTATTTTCTTCACATCCTCGATTTCCTAGAGGGCCTTATGGGCATCGGCCTTAGCGGCCTTGGCACTCTCAAGAGCCGACGCAAGCTCAGACTCTCGAGTCTTCGAGTCACGCTCCAAACTCTCGTGCTTTTCCACGAGAGCCTGGAGCTCTTGCCGTACCTCCGCCACCCGCGCCTCCTGCTTCTCTCGCTCGGCTCGTTCCGCGGCCGCATTGCGTTCGGCCGCGGACACCGCCTCCTTTAGGGTGGCCACCTCGTTCGTGGCCCCTGGAGTACTCACGTTATCCTTGTTATTTCTCTTGCAACCAAATCCTTTTCTGTAAGGTACAACTTTAATACGGTGTTACTCACCTTCCTTGTCCTCGAGCTGCTTCTTGGCACGGCCGAGCTCGCTCTCGGACCGCTCGAGGCTCTGCTTCAAGGTATTGACCTCCGTAGTCAGTGCGGCAGAGGTCAGAAGCGCAGCCTGCATTCCCATATTGACATATTTTTGTTAAGACTCCTGCGTATATCTTTTTAGATTCTCAGTCCGGCCTTTCTTTCCGAACATCGAATCGAGCATCAGGGGCTACTGTCTATGCCGTATTATATTACATATCTTAAAATTCTTACCTCAAAGCCTGTTAGAAGGCTGCTGCAGGCTTCGGTCAGCCCGCTCTTAGCGAGCTGAACCTTCTGAATCACCGCACTCATAATAGTGCGGTGTTCTTCTTCGATGGAAGCGCCATTAAGCGCCTCCAGCAAGTTATCCGGCGCCTCCGGTTGGACGGAGGCCGCCGGTGTCACGGTCTTGCCCTTCTTACGAAGGGGCCGCCCGCCGGACTCCGGAACCACTCCAGGTTCCGGTGCGGAGTCCGGCACAAAGTCCGGGAGGTTGCCCTGCGGAACCTCCGGGGCCTCCTCCTCCTGGTGGGTCCCTTCCCGGGATCCCACCTCGGCGTCATCAGCATCATGGGGGGTGGAGGCGGTCGGAAGAGAATCCATATCCGACGTACCCAAGGACCCGCTCGACGAAGCGGGAAGATCGTCCTTGGGCGGACTACAGGGTTGTATGCGGCATTAGAAAGACACCATGCGACAAAAAGAAAAATTATCAATCATCTAGGAGTCTGGATACTTACGATCTCGCCAAGGGCTTGGCCCTTGAGGGCCACTCCCCGTCGCCGTCGCCGACGTTGGCGGAACAGTCCGGGGGAAGGGTCCTTCCCTTCTTGGACCCTTCGGCCTCCCCCATTGGGGAGGCCTTCCTCTTCTTCTCTCCCCCCGCTTGGGGAGAGGCCTCTTTCTCCTCCTCGTCTTCGTGGGAGGAGTCCACCTCGGAGTCATCGGACGATGAGTCCGATACCACCTGACGCCGTGAACTCCTTCGGGTTCCCGTGGCCTTCTTCTTGGCCTTCTTCTCCGGCACCACGTAAAGTGCCGGGACCAGCAGCCCTGTCAAACGGGCGTCCCCTGGGTCTTCTGGAAGGGGAGCCGGACAGTTAACCTGTCCGGACGTCGTCTGCCAGGCCTGTTAAAGGTATTGGGAGTTTAGATCCCGCAAAAGGTCAAAACATGAAAAGCAAGTGTCCCATAAAGGATAACATGGCTTACCTCGCCAGGTGGACGCTGCGAGCTGAATCCGCGATCTTCGGTAGCGGATGCGGGAGCTTCGGCGCCCTTGAACAGCACCCTCCAGGCCTCTTTGTACGTAGTGTCGAAGAGCCCGCTCAAGGTCTGGTGCTGTGCCGGATCAAACTCCCACAAATTGAAGTCCCGTTGCTGGCAGGGGAGAATCTGGCGGACGAGCATAACCTGGATCATGTTGACAAGCTTGAGCTTCTTGTTCACCAGGGTTTGGAGACAGGACTGGAGTCTGGTCAGCTCTTCCAAACTACCCCATAGCAGGCCCTTCTCTTTCCAGGAGGTGAGCTGCATAGGGATGCCATATCTAAATTCGGGGGCCGCTGCCCATTTAGGGTCACGCGGCTCGGTGATGTAGAACCACCCCGATTGCCACCCTTTGATGGACTCCACGAAGGCGCCCTCGAGCCAGGTGACGTTGGGCTACCCACGTCCGTATTGATGGTAAAACTCGCTTATCTCCCAAGCGCCACAATCAATGGCGCGGTTGGGTTACCCACGTCCGTATTGATGGGAATCCCGGAATAAGGGGAACACGATCTCTGCTTCGACAAGACGTGCCAAGGAAACCGCTTCGCTAAACACGCTGAGGTGGTATAACGAAAACGATTTGAGTAAAAGCTTGGTTGTGGTGTGACGTCACGCCACAAAATACGTCAGCAGATTGAATTTGTGTAAATATTATTCTCTCTACGGTGGTATGTGGAATTTATTTTACAGAGCCGGACACTATCCTGGTGTTCACGATCTTCTATAAATTATTCGGAGGAGGAACCCGCCTTGCAATGCCGAAGACAATATGCGCGCCGGACTCGTCATCATTGAAGCTTGGTTCAGGGGCTACTGAGGGAGTCCTGGACTAGGGTGTGTCCGGATAGCCGAACTATCATCATCGGTCGGACTCCAAGACTATGAAGATACAAGATTGAAGACTCCGTCCCGTGTCCGGATGGGACTTTCCTTGGCGTGGAAGGCAAGCTTGGCAATACAGATATGTAGATCTCCTACCATTGTAACCGACTCTGTGTAACCCTAGCCCTCTCCGGTGTCTATATAAACCGGAGGGTTTTAGTCCGTAGGACACGACAACAACAACAACAACAACAACAACAACAACAACAACAACAACAACAACAACAACAACAACAACAACAACAACAACAACAACAACAACAACAACAATCATACCATAGGCTAGCTTCTAGGGTTTAGCCTCCTTGATCTCGTGGTAGATCCACTCTTGTACTACCCATATCATCAATATCAATCAAGCAGGAGTAGGGTTTTACCTCCATCAAGAGGGCCCGAACCTGGGTAAAAACATCGTGTCCCTTGTCTCCTGTTACCATCCGCCTAGACGCACAGTTCGGGACCCCCTACCCGAGATCCGCCGGTTTTGACACCGACACCCACTAAGGCCCATTAGGTCACTGGGGGGTTTCGGTAACCTCCCAGTACTCCGGTAAAATGCCGATTTCACCCGGAACACTTCCGATGTCCAAACATAGGCTTCCAATATATCAATCTTTATGTCTCGACCATTTCGAGACTCCTCGTCATGTCCGTGATCACATCCGGGACTCCGAACAAACTTCGGTACATCAAAACTTATAAACTCATAATAAAACTGTCATCGTAACATTAAGCATGCGGACCCTACGGGTTCGAGAACTATGTAGACATGACCTACAACTATTCTCGGTCAATAACCAATAGCGAAACCTGGATGCCCATATTGGCTCCTACATATTCTACGAAGATCTTTATCAGTCAAACCGCATAACAACATACGTTGTTCCCTTTGTCATCGGTATGTTACTTGCCCGAGATTCGATCGTCGGTATCCAATACCTAGTTCAATCTCGTTACTTGCAAGTCTCTTTACTCGTTACGTAATGCTTCATTCCGTAACTAACTCATTAGCTACATTGCTTGCAAGGCTTGTAGTGATGTGCATTACCGAGAGGGCCCAGAGATACCTCTTCGACAATTGGAGTGACAAAACCTAATCTCGAAATACGCCAACCCAACATGTACCTTCGGAGACACCTGTAGTACTCCTTTATAATCACCCAGTTACGTTGTGATGTTTGGTAGCACCCAAAGTGTTCCTCCGGTAAACGGGAGTTGCATAATCTCATAGTTATAGGAACATGTATAAGTCATGAAGAAAGCAATAGCAATATACTAAACGATCAAGTGCTAGGCTAAGGGAATGGGTCATGTCAATCACATCATTCTCCTAATGATGTGATCCCATTAATCAAATGACAACACATGTCTATGGTTAGGAAACATAACCATCTTTGATTAATGAGCTAGTCAAGTAGAGGCATACTAGTGACGTTATGTTTGTCTATGTATTCACACATGTATCATGTTTCCGGTTAATACAATTATAGCATGAATAATAAACATTTATCATGATATAAGGAAATAAATAATAACTTTATTATTGCCTCTAGGGCATATTTCCTTCACCCTTCGGCGGAATCCACGTCTTCATCGGCCGGATCGGTGAGCCGGGCCCTGAGCCGGACAACTGCACCGACCTCGTCGAGATGGCTCAGCTTGCGAGGAAGACCCGGACTCAGCCGGTCATGAGGCGTGCCTTCGTGGGCTGCGTCCACGGAGAGGAACTTTCTGGATCTGAAGATGGGGGTGAGACGGCCGTCCTTTCAGACGGTGACTCGTCCACCGGCTGAACAGATTCGTTGTATCAGGTACAAGACGGCGCGCTCGGGGGGCTGTCCCGATGGCATCAGTATTCCGGACCTCGATGAGCTGCCAAGATGGGTCGGAATCTTCATGGCTGGAACTCAGCCCGGTTCAAATTCTACAGCGGCGGCAGCGATCACATCCGGATCAGGAGCAGCCGGGGCAGGCGGCCCCGTGCGCCCACCGGCTCAGGTGCTGATGGATCTCATGGACAAGCTTACGGCCCTGTTAACCGCCACGGTTATTCCTGCAGATAAGGATGAGCATGACACAGCGGTAGCGCAAGTACGTGAGGAGATAGCTCAGGCCAAGGAGGCTTTGGCAGCTGAGGATACTAGACTAGCTACGGAGCGGGCGGCTCTCGACGCCCGGGCACAGCGCTTGCAGTCAAAAGCTTACCAACTCACGATGAGTTTAAACGCATCCAATGAGGTAATGAGGAGGAGATATCAGAGAACGCAGTCCCGTTTACCTCCGAATTACGACCCCCGGGTTCTCTTTGCTACGCCCGGAGTCGGCCTTAGTAACCCGCCAGATGCCAATCCGCTCGTGATAACCGGAACAGGAGGACCGGCTCAGCCTCGGGATATGGTGCTGCCTCACGTGAGCATGCCACCACCGCGTTATGTGCCGATTCCACCGGGTCACTTTTCCAACCCCATGGAGAATTTAATTGCAGCTTCAGCGCGCTTAGCGGCTCTTCCTATGGAATGCGATGACCCGATGACGGTGGAAACCCGGAGGGTCAGAGAGCTCCTCCAGACAGCCCTAGCTCAGCAGGAGACCTATTCTTACAGCCGGGACAGGATTCATTCAACTCCCCCGCCCTGGGTAGCACCACCTCGCCAAAACCAGAGCCCGAGTTACAGCAGGCGCATGGAGTCGGAAGCTTTGTCGAGCAACGCCCAACGGCTTAACCAGCCCGGGGGCTATAACCCGGCGCAGGACCAAGTACGTCAGGAGAATGATCACCCGGAGTATCCAATGACATCTGTTGAGGCAGGAGTAGCCACTAGAACTGGCGGTGTCCCTTGCCTGGTGCCGGCTCTGCGCGATGTACGTCTGCCCAAGGACTTTAAGGGACCTTGAAAGGTACCAAATTACACGGCCGATTTACAGCCCGAGGCGTGGATCGAGAGTTATGAGATGGCCATGGAGTTGCTGGAAGTCAGTGACGCGGCAATGGCTAAATATTTCACCATGATGTTAGATGGAACAGCCCGGTCGTGGCTGAAAGGCTTGCCACCCAATTCCATTGGCTCATGGGGCGAGTTAAAGGCCCGGTTCATCCAGAACTTCAAGGACACCTATAAACAATCTATGTCGATTGTGGACTTGACGGATTGCAAACAAGAGGAAGGTGAATCCACCACCCATTGGGTACGCCGGGTCAAGGAGATAATTCATTCCTCCGATAAGATGGACGCCGGATCTGCAGTTCTTATGCTGGAGAAAAATTGCCGTTTTGAGCCGCTGAGGCAGAAACTGGGGTGCCTCAAGCGTGACCTCACAGATATGGGTACGCTGATGGCGGCTTTAGTCAAATACGCCGATTCTGATAGTACCAAGGATCCCGCGTCTGACGATGAGAAGACAGGGAAGGGAAAAAGGAACGGCAATGGAAAGGGTCAGCAGCATAACCCAGGGAGTCAAGGCGGCAATAAGCGTAAGGCAGACGGTAACCCAGAGTTTGTGGCCAATGCCAACGTACGAGGTAACAATCCGAGACATAAGGGTAAACCGCCACGATCCGGCGGGTCAGGCCCATCGCTGGAGCAATTACTCAATGAGCCCTGCGCGAGACACGGCACCCGGGAACGGCCGGCCACACATCTATGGAAGGATTGTGCGATCATGAAGGCGTTTAAAAATTCCAACACCTTCGATGGTGGTCAAGGGACTGGTGGCGGCTCAGGGACCGGCGGCTTTCATGGCCCGGGCGGTGGTTCAAATTCCGGTTTTCAGGGGCATCCAGGTGGTAACAGTCAGCAGCAGTGTGGTCAAGGTGGACAGCAGCAATAGTCGGGTTATCAAAGCCATCCGAAGCAGTTGAGTGGTGGACAGTATCACGTGTTTACCACTAGCTTGTGCAAACGTGACCAGAAGGTTCATAAGAGGGCTGTGAATTCCGTTGAGCCAGCAATTCCCCATTATTTAAGGTGGTCAGAGCAGCCCATCATATGGAGTAGGGAGGATCATCCTCCGCGGGTCGATAACCCGAGTCAGTTGGCATTGGTAGTGGCGCCTCAAGTTGGTGGGTATAAATTCACCAAGGTGCTCATGGATGGGGGTAGTAGCATCAACATCCTTTACTACGAGACCTTTTAGCGCATGGGGTTGACTGATAAAAATCTGAGAACATCCAACACTGTTTTCCATGGAGTTGTCCCTGGTAAGTCGGCTTACCCAGTTGGCAGGATTGAGCTGGAAGTGGCTTTTGGAGACGAACATGACTCCCGAGCTGAGAAGTTGATGTTTGAAGTGGTCAAGATCAGGAGCCCATACCACGCTCTGTTTGGACGGCCGGCTTATGCTAAGTTTATGGCCCGGCCATGTTATGTTTATTTACAGCTCAAGATGCCGGGTTATAAGGGCACCATCACTGTACATGGCAGTCGTAAGGTGGCATTGGAGTGTGAAGAAGGTGACGCGGCTTATGTTGAGTCGGCCTGTGCAGCAGAGGAGCTCAAATTTTATCAAGATAATGTTGACCCGGCGGATATGACATCCCTGAAGAAGCCGACTACAGAGCATGATCCAGCGTTGAAATTTAAGTCGGCGGCTGAGACAAAGCTTGTTGACTTTACCCCGGGTGATTCTTCCAAACAGTTCAGCATCAGCAACAACTTGGATCCCAAATAGGAAAGCGCGCTCATCGAGTTCATCCGTGAGAACCGGGACATCTTTGCATGGAAACCTTATGACATGCCGGGTGTACCGAGGGAACTCGCTGAGCACACTCTCAATATTGATCCAAAGTATAAGCCGGTCAGGCAGTTTCTTTGTCGTTTTAATGAAGAACGACGGAAAACTATTGGGGAAGAAGTCGCCCGGCTCTTAGCGGCCGGGTTTATCATTGAAGTTTTTCACCCGGAGTGGTTGGCTAACCCGGTGCTTGTCCTCAAGAAGAACAGCACCTGGCGGATGTGTGTGGACTACACGGACTTGAACAAGGCTTGTACGGCTGACCCTTTTGCTCTTCCCCGTATCGATCAAATCATTGATGCTACGGCGGGTTGTGAGCGTTTGAGTTTTTTGGATGCTTACTCCGGTTATCATCAGATTAAGATGGCAGTTAAGGACCAGGAGAAGACGGATTTCATCACTCTGTTTGGAGCCTTCTGCTATGTATCAATGCCATTTGGGCTCAAGAGTGCCCAGGCGACTTATCAGCGGTGTGTGCAGAACTGCTTGCATGACCAAATTGGGCGTAATGTCCATGCCTATGTGGATGACGTTGTGGTGAAGTCCAGAGAAAAGGAGACTTTGATATCTGACTTACAGGAGACCTTTGATAATCTTTGGGTTTACAAGATGATGCTTAACTCGGCCAAATGTGTGTTTGGCGTTCCTGCGGGCAAGCTCTTAGGTTTTTTGGTGTCCAACAAAGGCATCGAAGCTAACCTGGAGAAGATTAAGGCAATTACCTCCCTGGCTAAACCGGCGTGCATCAATGATGTTCAGCGACTGGCGGGTCGCGTTGCCGCCTTAAGTCGATTCATAAGTTGGCTCGGTGAGAAAGCCCTCCCATTGTATCAGATGATGAAGAAAACTGACACCTTTGTTTGGAGTGAGGCCGCTGATGCTGCTTTTGAAGACTTAAAGAGACAATTGTCTGAGCCGCTGGTTCTTGCGGCTCCAATTGACAAAGAGCCTTTACTATTATATGTGGCTGCCAATTCAGGAGCCATCAGCGTTGCCATCATGGTGGAGCGTAAGGAAGCCGGTAAGGAGGATCCGGTTCAACGGCCGGTTTACTACATCAGTGAGGTGCTCATTGAATCCAAGCAAAGGTACCCGCATTGGCAAAAGCTTGTTTATGGGGTGTTCATGGCAAACCAGAATTTGAAGCAGTATTTTCAAAGCCATCCTATAACTGTGGTAAGTTCTGCCCCTTTGGGAGACATCATTCAGAACAGAGAGGCCACAGGACGAGTCGCCAAGTGGGCTATCGAGCTCGGGCCTCATGGCTTGAAATACATGCCTCGGACAGCTATTAAGTCTCAGGCCTTGGTGGACTTCATCAATGATTGGACAGAGCTGCAGGCACCTGAGGAGAAGCCGGATAGCACATACTGGACAATTCACTTTGACGGGTCCAGGCAGCTAGAAGGCTCGGGGGCTGGAGTGGTATTAACTTCCCCTCGAGGTGACAAATTATGTTATGTACTCCGGCTTATGTTTCCATGTACTAACAATGCAGATGAATATGAGGCATTACTCCATGGTCTCCGGATGGCTAAGGAGATGAACTTAAGCCGAGTACGATGCTTGGGCGACTCGGATTTGGTGGCTCAACAAGTGTCAGGCAAGTGGGATTCCAAAGGCCCCCTCATGGCGGCTTATTCTCGTGAGGTAGATGCGGTGGCTGGTCACTTCACGGGTTATCAAGTGGAGCACATTGATCTAAGGAAGAATGAGGCGGTTGATGCTTTAAGCCGGTTGGGATCCCAACGTAAGCTGGTGCCGCCCAACACCTTTCTTGATGTCTTACGTAACCCTTCGGTCAAGGTGCCTACCGAGGAAGACTTAGCAGTGCCAGACCCAGAGGCACAGCTGGTGGCGGCTCTTCATGTTATCCCGGATTGGACGGTGCCTTACTTGGCTTATATGACCCAGGGTGAATTGCCGGAGGATGAGACATTGGCGAGACAAATTGTCAGGCGCTCCAAATCCATGACAATTGTTAACGGCGAGTTACATCATCTTAGTGTCACGGGGGCGTTTCAACGCTGCGTGTCACCTACCGAAGGCCAAGAAATACTTCGTAAGATCCACGAAGGAGATTGTGGCCATCATGCCGAGTCAAAATCCCTTGTAGCCAAGGCTTTTCGTCATGGTTTCTATTGGTTGACGGCTCACGCTGACGCGGAAGATCTGGTCAGTAAATGTGATGGGTGTCAAAAGTTCTCACGACGAGCTCATGTGCCGGCTCAAGAGTTAAGGATGATCCCAATCACCTGGCTGTTTGCAGTCTGGGGGCTTGACATGGTCGGACCTTTCAAAAGGTCTAAGGACAAAAAGACACATCTTCTGGTGGCAGTGGACAAGTTTACCAAGTGGGTTGAGGCAGAGCTGGTCAGTAAGTGTGATGCAGCCATGGCGGTACAGTTCATGAAAAAGGTGATCTTTCGTTTTGGTTTTCGACATAGCATCATAACTGATAATGGCACTAATCTCTCTAAGGGTGCCATGGAAGAGTTCTGTCAAAGAGAACATATCCGGCTTGATGTTTCGGCTGTTGCTCATCCTCAATCCAATGGTCAAGCAGAGAGAGCTAATCAAGAGATCCTGAAAGGCATCAAACCCCGGCTCTTGGTCCCTTTACAGCGGACTCCGGGTTGTTGGGTGGAGGAGTTACCCTCCGTGTTATGGAGCATCAACACTACGCCTAACAGGTCCACGGGATACACACCTTTCTTCATGGTTTATGGAGCAGAGGCGGTCCTGCCAAGTGACATTCTGCACGACTCACCCCGAGTGGCGGCTTACGTTGAGGCGGATAATGAAAAGGCTCGTCAGGATGCACTTGACTTGTTGGACGAGGAGCGAGACTTAGCAATAGCCCGCTCGGAGATTTATCAGCAAGACCTGCGCCGCTATCACAGCCGCCGGGTTAGGAGCAGAACCTTTCAAGAAGGCGACTTGGTGCTCTGGCTCATCCAGGATCAGTCTGATATGCACAAGTTATCCCCACCTTGGGAAGGGCCCTTTGTGGTCAGCAAGAATCTGCACAACGGGTCATATTATCTCATCGATATTCGAGAGCACAAGGACTCATTTAAATCGGAGGAAGAGACCCGCCGACTGTGGAACATAGCTCATCTCCGGCCTTACTATACTTAAGTTTCTTTTTTAAGATACTTTTTATAATGTACATATTATATAAAGCAATAAAGCAGGACCTCTGTCATTTTTTCCCATAAAGAAATGTTTCATGTTTTCTTTATCAGGTGATGGACACTACTAACAGGGGACGGATCATATCTGAATCCGGCTTTCCCTTTGGTCCGGCTTATGATCATATCTGAATCTAGCCTTGGTCACTTGGGGGCTTCCTGTTCAAACATAGGTCGTATTTGAACCAAAGAGAACATAGCTGTCAATACCCACTTGATCGGCATATTGCCAAACCCACTTGGGGGCTTCCTGATCAAATTTGAATCATAGCTTAACACCTTTGGGTCTGACATGGATCGTATTCGAATCAGCGTCATTAAACAACTCTAATGTTCACTTGGGGGCTTCCTGTTCAAACATAGGTCGTATTCGAACCAAAGAGAACATAGTTGTCGATACGCACTTGATCGGCATCGCCAAAGCCATTGGGGGCTATATGATCGTATCCAAATCTTAGCTTAACCCCTTTGGAACGGTTTTCTGATCGTATTCGAATCAGGAGCCTGTGAATATTTGCAAGTATGATTATTTTCACTATCATTGAAACCTTCTTGAGGAGATGGTTCTTGATCTTTCCGGTTTTATATTAGTTACTTCAGGTTCTAACAAGTGTCGGGTAAAAACTTATATGAGCCGGAGAGGTTATCAAAAGGGTCGCAGTGAATCGTCGAGGAAGCCTTGCCTGTTTTACGTACAGGTTAAATCGGAGCAAGGTGAAATATCAAGGAAACATCTGATTAACATAAGCAAGATGAAAATAGTACTGGCGACTTAACAAAAGCAATAAGTACCATAAGGCATGACAGGCATTAAGGAGTTTTTCTATCCTATTACAAGACTCCTCGAGTCTGAATAAGTGAAGCATTGTTCTTTGCAAGGTTATAACCCGGCTAGCGGCTCATTCCTCCGGCTGGCTTGATGACTCCGGATTATCCTTCCCCGCCTCTCCTTTGGTTGTTTTGTCCTGGAAGGTGGACGAGGCCCAGTCAATGCCACTCAAAGCTTCAAATTTAGCTTCATCATCTATTAAACTGGCCGGGTCCACTTCAGGGGCAAAGGTATGCTTACGCGTTGGAGGGATCAGGCTAACTTGGTCATATGGGACATTTAGGATTCTCCGGTTCTCGCTATCATAACCCGGCGAATACTTGGTGAGATTAGTATCCTCTCCAATGAGAGTCGCCAGGGGGCGTACGACTTTAACACAAGCAGTGAAGTCCTGTTCGCCAAAAGCAGTGCCGTCCTCCTTAAGACTTGGATATCCAAGAGAGAGGTCAGCAAGGTCAAGTTCTGGCACCCATGCTTTTGCCCGACTCAACGCAGCCACGGCTCCGGCTCTCACGGATGCCCGCCTTAAGTCTTGAATGCGTTGAGGTAGCACCGACAGATGTCTCAACACGTCTTGCAAAAGCCGGGGAGAGGTATTGGATAAGGCCACAGCGGTCAACGCATGCTGTGACCCGGAGTATAGCTGCTCCACCAAGGTATACACTGCTTTAAGCTTGACCAGCATATTTTCCTTCAGATTGGTACTCCTGGGGCCTGCATATTCACAGGTATAACAAGTAAGTCGGAGGCAAAATATTATGATAACTCTTGAAAGATTACAATATTTACGGGCGGCTTACCAAAGATAGCTGAGACCATTTGGGATATGTGCCGCTTTAAGTCGGACAGCTCATTTGTTGCCTCGGCAAGAGATGCCTCCGCTGTTTCAGCCCGGGTGACCAGTGAAGCCCTCTCATCAACCCAAGCCTTCTTTTCCGATTCAAAATTTTTCTTCAGCTTCTCTTGTTCAGAGACACTGAATTCAAACTTGGAATTGGCTTTTTGAGCTTCGAGTTCTTGGGTTTTCAACTGGCTCTTCAGATCAGCAATCTCCGCCTCAAATTGACTTATGGTGGCCTGCATTGACATCAGGTTATGGTAAGTATCTTGGTAAGATAACATTTAAGTCCCAAGCATTTTACAAGTAAAGATACTTGGCACTTGGGGGCTAATGTATGTTTAAAGAATTTTTAATCTATTTTACCAAGTCACACATATTAAGTCTCCAGCACTTTACAAGTAAAGGTACTTGACACTTGGGGGCTAATGTATAACCCAAATTCAAAGTTTCATGCTACCTCCGGGTTAAATATATTCAATTTAAACCGGACAAAGTTAATGGCAAGCAGATTATTAAGTCTACAACATATTCATTCATAAGCAATAGACTTGGGGGCTGGTACAGTAAGTAAGATTCAGAGTAAAAGCTAGAATTTTACCTCAGATTTATGTTGTATTTGCTTCACCATGTCAATTTCCAGGTCACGACTACTGTGTACTTGGTTCAGATAGCCCGAGACTATATCACCAATACTTAGGTGAGAGTAATCAGTGATGTCTTGTTTGGACTTCCGGCGCTGGGCAAACTCCTCCTTGGCGGTGCATTGGGCAAGGGCAGTAGGCCAGCCCGGTTCAACGTATTGGCTCTTCACAATTTCAACCTCTGGGTCAGCCGTCTTGGCCGGGCTAGGAATTTCCGGGTCATCCGAGTTGTGAATTACGTCTTCTGCAGGCGGGTCAGAAGTTGGCTCCGGAATGTCCGAAGCCGGTTCAGGCGGAGGCTGATGAGTGGAGCTGTCTGGAACAGATGAGTCAAGCACCAGTTCAGTAACCACCGGGTCTTGGGACGGCTTATTCTTCTTGGCCCTCTTGTTGGGCTTTACTTGCAAGCTGTCAATCAAAGGTGGAAGGATAAGTATCAAAGTATAAGTATGGATAAACTCAAAATAAGAAAGGTTATATTACCCGGGAGCCGTTTTGAAAGCCGGCATGTTCGATTGCATCGACTCATCAGAAGAAGGGGAGGTATCCTGATAGTTGGAATTAGGGGAATTGAGAGGTTGGCGAATCAAACCCATCAAGGGTAAAACAAAATGTAAGTCGGAGATAACCTCGGTCCGACGCTTCCTGGTTACATCGGGTAAGCCGGAGGAAAGCTCTGCGTCCTGGTTGGCCCGAGTCTGTCGCCGGTTCTCAAGCTGCTGTTGCTTCAAAAGAAATTGAGGATCTTGGTAAGCGAGAGGGTGTGAAAACCTTACTTTCCGGGTCACCCTTCGGATTCTTTGTGTTGGCAAAGGCTCTGAGTCGGAGGAAATTATAGTTACCTCTTCGCCAGCTGCTTGACTGTTCCTAGTATCCTCCTGAAAGGATCAAATGTCAGTAAGATAACGGCAAAGGAGTTGAAGAAAATCAAAAAAGATTACCTCTTCCTCATCTGACGAAGAGTCGTCCAATTTAAGCATATTAGAGGCGCTGGGTTTCTTCTTTTTAGAGGTACCCGTCCTGGCGGCTTTCCTTTCGGTCTTCTTGGACGCCCGAGCCAGTTTTGCAGCCTCATGGTCATACTTGACCTTCCAGAAGTTGTCATCGGCCTGTGGGAAAAGACAAAGAATCATAAGTACCAGAAGGTAACATATTAAAGAGTATTTGTGAAGACTAGTAACTTACTGCAGGAGCCGGATTCTTCTTGCAGAAGGGAAGCAAACTGAAAGTATTACTGGTTACAGTGCCTTCCTTCAATAGCGATTGGACTGTAGCATCTACCACATCATCTGGTAAGTTCTCAGGGCTATGACGCAGTAGTCGTCCTTTTCGCCTGTGTAAGTACACATTAAGCCGGAGCGGCAGCTTAATGGTAGTATCCGCCAGGTGACCCAGACCCGGACCAAGTCAATGCCAGTTAACCCGTTGCCTAAAAGGGCTTTGATCTTTCTGATGGTGGGGTTAAGAGGCAGCCACTGAACACCAGTTAACTTGTCAGCCAGATGATGATTGGACTCAAGACGTAGGGCACGAAAGCCGGGCAGAGGCTTCTCGTTGGCTGGAGAGGTGTCTTGACAGTAGAACCACGTCTGGTTCCAGTCTTTGGGGTGACTCGGCAGCTCAACATAAGGGAAAAGGCAGTCTCTCCGCCGCTGGATTGAGATGCCGCCAAGCTCAAGACTAGGCCCGTTGGCGCGTTCATTCTGCCGGTTCAAGTAGAAAAGCTCTCTGAACAGCAGCGGACTCGGTTCCTCTCCTAAGTATACCTTGCAGAAGACTTGAAAGTTACACAGATTGGACACGGAGTTGGGTCCAATGTCTTGAGGCCTCAGGTCAAAGAAATCCAGAACTTCCCTGAAGAATTTTGAGCCAGGAGGGGCAAATCCACGGTTCATGTGGTCTGTGAAAACTACTACCTCCCCGTCTTTGGGTTGAGGTATCTCCTCAAACGGGTGAGGGGCACGATAGGACATGACCTCCTTTTTTGGCAGATGGCCCGACGCTACAAACTCGGCAAGTTTGCTTTTGGTGACTGTCGATGGAACCCAGTTGCAAGTCATAGGGTCCTTAGCCGCCTTAGGAGCCATAACGGCAGTGGCCTACGACAAAGTAAAAAAGTTCCGGTTCAAATTTAACCCGGGAGAAATATTCAAATTTATTTAAAATAGTGGCTTAAGCAAGGGACCTAATGATATAAGGGTGATTGTGTAGTAAAAGTTTAAACCGCTATCAGGATCAACAGTCATTCAAGGATTTTTTAACCGGACACCTAGACAGTGGTGCTAAAGTAAGTTTTCCAGAAGAAGCTTTCCGGGTGATAGAAACAAGTTTCACGGACAACAACCTTTATTATGGATCAAGCTATTGTTCTAAAGGAGAAAATTTCTAGACCTAAAAATAGGGCAGAGAAGTTCATGCATTCAAAGGAGGTTTCCAAACAAGAAAAATGAGATCTATTTCTATACAAGATCAACGCAAACAACTACCGCAGCAGTTCTGCACAGTTTTTACGATCTAAATAGGTTGTGGAAGTGCGGACTAGCAAGGATTCGCATCGGGCGGTGATGAACCCGATGAACTTGGCAGAGCTTCAAGATAGATCTAAGAAAGGGGAAAAAAGAAACTCACGGAGGAGGATGAACAGCGGAGGCTCACCGTCGATCTCTGGTTACAGTCAGGTCGATGCAGCGGTCTGAGTTGATGAAGACGAGGGAGTCGATGGTAACGGCGGCGGAGCTTGAGAGGCAGAGAGGAGAGGAAGAAGACGACTGGAAGGGTAAAAAGGAAAAGACCCAAGTCGTGGCTATTTATAGGAAGAAGATGACTGAGATGGCACGAGAAACGAGGAGATAACAATTATTATCCAGCGGCCCTGACGCCTCGATCTTCGGAGTGATCAGTAAAGAAAAGATCCGTTGAAGGATTTGATGGAATAAAAAATGAGTTAAAGGAAGAATGACGTCATGCCGAGTTAAGACGGATCCAGAAGATGACGTCATGGCAGGTTAACAAAAACCCTCTATATAGTGAGAAGACTGAAGATTTAATTCTTTAAAAAAAATTTAGACTGACATGAACAGGTTCAAATCAGTCTGGGGCCTAATGTTGGGGATATGACTATTTGGGTAAGCCGCCCAGGAGGGGCCGGGTTACGCAAAGAGTACTCATTAGAGGAAGCCCAAGACCAAGCATGAAGATGGCGGTTCAATAAAGAGCTTAAAGCCCACGGGCGGCTTAATCCCATTGTAGTAAACCGCCATGATGGCAAGACTTGTAACGTAAGGTAGATTTAACTGGTCACCGAGCCGGACTCTATTTATAAGCTGGCCGGGACTCTGTAAGCCGCAAGGATCAACCCGTGTATATAAGGGGACGACCTGCGGGCGACTTAGGGCAAGAAACAACACATCGAGAACTGGGCATAGCGTGTCTCGCTCCCTGGTTATCGAAACATCAATACCAACCCAACTAGACGTAGGCCTTACCTTCACCGTAAGGGGCCGAACTAGTATAAACTCTCTCATGTCCCTTGTCCCGATTTAACCCCTTCAAGCTTCCTAGTGGTGATGGCTCCACAACTAAGTCCTTCCACGAGGACATCTGACGTGACTATTCCACGACACCTTCCCCCATCTATATTCAGCAGCCCACTCCCCCGCAACCCGCTGTACCCTCTACTTGAACATGGTGCTTTATGCTTCATATTATTATCCAATGATGTGTTGCCATCCTATGATGTTTGAGTAGATTTTCATTGTCCTATCGATGATTGATGAATTGCTATGATTGGTTTGAGTTGCATGTTTTATTATTGGTGTTGTCCTATGGTGCACTCCGTGTCGCGCAAGCGTGAGGGATCCCCGCTGTAGGGTTTGCAATATGTTCATGATTTGCTTATGGTGGGTGGCGTGAGTGACAGAAGCACAGACCCGAGTAAGTAGGTTGTTTGCGTATGGGATAAAGGGGACTTGATACTTTAATGCTATGGTTGGGTTTTACCTTAATGATCCTTAGTAGTTGCGGATGCTTGCTAGAGTTCCAATCATAAGTGCATATGATCCAAGAAGAGAAAGTATGTTAGCTTATGCCTCTCCCTCAAATAGAATTGCAATAGTGATTACCGGTCTAGTAATGTAGTCAATTGCTAGGGACAATTTCACAAGTCCTACCACCACTTTTCCATACTCGCTATATTTACTTTATTGCTTCTTTATCTAAAAAGCCCCTACTTTTTATTTACGTGTTCTTTATTATCTTGCAAACCTATCCAACAACACCTACAAAGTACTTCTAGTTTCATACTTGTTCTAGGTAAGGAGAACACTAAGCGTGCGTAGAGTCATATCAGTGGCAGATAGGACTTGAGAGAATATTTGTTCTACCTTTAGCTCCTCGTTGGGTTCGACACTCTTACTTATCGAAAGAGTCTACAATTACCCCGTATACTTGCGGGTCATCAGCCCTCTCTATGGATGTAATACCCTACTTCCTGCTTGATTGATCTTGATGAATATGAGTATTACAAGATTTGATCTACCATGAGATCGTAATGGCTAAACCCTAGAAGTCTAGCTTGTATGATTGTCATAATCCTCTATCGACTAGCCTGGCCTTGGCTTATATAATGCACCAGAGGCCTAGGATAACAAGAGTCCTAGCCGAATACGTTGGTGGAGAGGAGTCCTTGTCTTGATCACCAAGTCTTGTGGAATACTCCTTGTATGCAGCATGGGCTGCCCGAAGTGTTTCATGAGTGAACCGCCATGGGGGTCCTCGGCCCGATCCACCTGGTCGGGAGACGATGTGGTGAGTACCCCCTTGTCCAGGACACCGCCAGTAGCCCCCTGAACCGGTCTTTAAGTTGGGGACGCTCCTCGATCCTTCCGAACTATTCTTCATCTTTGGTCGACTGTCTTGAAAAGTGGTTCAACAAATCTTCTCGTCTTCGATCTTGAGGATCGCCGAAGTGAATCCGAAGGGTTTACATGTCGGGTATCCGAGGAGCCCCTTTAAGTTCTCGGCCTTTATCAATGCCTTAGGATTATTTTTTACCCCACACCTCGGATTTGAAGTTGTTCCCGTGCGGCGGTGTCCTCTTCATCCGAGCTCCAACGCCGGACTATATCCGAGCTCCAACGCCGGACTATATCTGAGGTGTCATAGATCACCTTGGCTTGAAAAAATTTGAAGGAGGTTATCCGAGTTTAACGCTGAAAAGTTCTCTATGGAACGAGCCATTCGAATCCGGGCTTTATGACGGACCACTTCCGAGCTCCAACGATGGTCAGCGTCCGATGTGTCGTAAACTACCTCGATCTTTTAAAAGATTGAACGAATTCAACCGAGCTTAATGCCAGAAATGCCCTCTACGGAGCCAGCCGCTGGCGCCCGAGCTTTATGCCGGACTGCTTCCAAGGTGGTGCACCACCCCGACCGCAGGCTGATTTTTGTGAATATTTTTATTGGTGCAATTTACTCTCTGCCGAGATATATAACCAGTATATGTATATACAGTAGCCCTCAAGGTGTGTGTCGGTCTAAACCCAAGGTGCACCTGAAGGAAAACATAAAATTGCTAATCCTGGTAGCCCCTGAGACTCAGGTCGATTTGCAAAATCGGCCTGAGGATCAACTCCTAGCTCGGCAGCATACGTAGGAATAGAAATGCGGCCCTTGAGAGAGGGTCTTGAGAAGTTGCCACAATATATTAGCTTGACGCCAGATAGGTCCAGATGGTACCTATTGTTGTCCATGATAATAGTGATCGGCGTCAAGCTAATATATTACACCGCATTTCTATTGTTGTCCGAAGATAATTGTTGTCTGAAGATAAGAGATAATAGTGGATCGGCGAACGGGCCCTTGAGAGAGGGTCTTGAGAAGTTGCCACAGTATATTAGCTTGATGCCAGATAGGTCCAGATGGTACCTATTGTTGTCCGAAGACGCGTTTGTCCATAGTTCGGTCAAGCCAAACACTAAGCAGTTTGAATTTTCTGCATTGAACAGGCAATGCAGTAGCCCCCCAGACACTGATCGGGTGGCAACACCAGATCAGGGGATCGATGTGCCCCTTTAATATTTATAAATAATGAGCGCGAAGCCTAGTAGCCCTTGAGCCTTAATGTGGACACGGGTGGCCGAATTAAGGATCGATATCCGTGTGACAGAAAATTTTGTTGTGTTTAACACAAACTTCTCGAAAAGAGAATAATGATCTCTTAAAGGAGCTAGAGCCAACGAAAGCTGGGCTCGCCAAGGTTGGCCCCAAGGGGCTTAATAGATAGGAAATCGATGCCACTTGGGATTTAGGAGAGCTTTATGTAAGTTGCTCACTTGGTCTTTAAAAGATGAGCTGCAATAAATCGACTTTACTCGCAATTTATGATCCTATGTATCCAAGTATTTTACATCATTAATGCTCGGATCTGCATTGTACAAAACTTTGTTGACCGACCATCGGCTTCCACCTCCTCGGCCAGCAGCCAGGGAGTGTTTGTACTTCTTTATAAAGCCTTCATGAGAGCAAAGATTTACGACAAACAAGGCAATCCGGTCATACGGTTTTATAAACAAGGGTACGCAGAGAGATATGTTATATTACTTAATGTAAGAAACATCTTCCAAGGAAAATAGTCCCGCTATTGGTTCCTTTCTTTGGGTCGTCATGCTTATCATGATCCTGAAACCTCACCTCCGATCAATGTGGGAGAAAAAGGTTGAGGATTTAGTTCGGGGAAAGTTCCCGAACTCTATGGTATTAATGAACCAAAAAATTCACTTCCGTCGTTGCCGACCAATGTGATCCTTTAAGATTGCTAGCTTTCGGCTTCACCCAGTCTGAGGTACTAACTCGGATGACCTGGTAGTAACAATCACAGAGGTGCTCCCTTTACCGCCTAGCCAAAAAATTGGGAACGTAGGGGTAAGCATAGGAGCCCGCAACCCAGCTTGGAAAAAATCTGAAGTCAAATTGATGCACATTTATGGCTTTATAACGATGATTATGGAAGGCGGCCCTTGTATATTAAATACAAATGACGATGATATGTTTATTTTGACTCCGTTGCGGCCGTTTATCAGTTGAAAGTGGCCCATCGTCGGCTTCTACCCCTTTGTAGATACTACGCATGGTGTTTCCGCAATAACAAGACAACCCTTAGCCGACGTCTTAGTGCCCGAAGGCGGTTGTGTTAGCGGAAACGAGGCAATCAGATATGCGGGCTTTATAACTTTCACTTAGTCATAGGAGCTTTAAACTGGGGAAGCTAGCTACGAGCCCCCGGTTAGTGTTTGGCGACAGCCAAGGTCAAGCCGTAAACACTTCAGGCAATGTTATGAACGACCCCTCATTTAACATAGTCATCGGATTGCTGAGCAGTTTACGCTTATTATGACAGTCAGTTTTCGGCTTTCTCCACTGAGGTGCTTAACCATGCGAGCTGGAAGCACAATCACAGTGGTTCTCCCTTTGCACACCTAGCCGAACAAAGCGGAACGTAGGAGGCAAGCACAGGAGCCGGTCAACCAAACTATTGACCGAAGACACAATTTGAAACTGATGCATATATAGCAATATCCGAGAATGTTTTTGCCGAATCTCTAAAGGTGTCCGACGTTGCACTGCGAGACTTATGCTGGAAACACACAAAAAGTTTAAAAGTGCCATAAGCTTGGAAAACCAAAAAACGTCAGTAAAAACTTAACGTCCGAACAAGATCAAGTGTTTGGTGCCAATCCGAAAATTAGAAAAAAAATTATTCTTCTGTCGTGCTTTAACATGACACATCCGATCTCAAGACTTCACGCGGGTCAGCCTACAGCTTCAAGCTCCTTATCCCAAAGGCGGAGTACTTCTTCGAGGCCAGTTTAGCGAACTAAACGCGAGCGGCTTTTAGAGAGAAGACAAGCTATTCGGCTGTTGACCATACACTCGAGTCGAGAGCGGTAGAAAAAGACTTTGCAACGACCAAGAAGAAAACACATTTACTATAAAACAGCTCATATAAATTTTAAGAGCCCCCAAGTGACTTGGGTAAAAGAATTTTATGTATAATGATTATATGTACCGAAGTACTTATATCATATATGTGTTCACCCAAACTTTAAACGCGTCTTAACCGACCATCGGCTTCTCCCTCTTCAGTCAAGGGCCGAAAAGTGTTATGTACTCCACCTGTCGAGAATATCGACAGTGCCCGATAACCAGGCAATCAGGCCATAAGGCTGTAACAGACAAAGCACGCTCAAGGGACTTATGTTGTATTACTGATGAAGTGTAAGAAGCATCTTCGAAGAAAATAGTACCCCCACCGATACCTTTCTTCGGTTGCTCATTGTTACTATGAGACTTGTGCAATAGATTTTTTGTACTCATGAGTTCCGTTGTGTGCCAACCATGATTAAAAACAATAAGAACGCTAGCTTTCGGCTTCACCCAGTCTGAAGTCCGAGCTCGGATGACCCGATCGTGACAATCGCAGAGGTGCTCCCTTTACTCCCTAGCCGAACAATCAGGAACGTAGGAGTAAACACAGGAGCAAGGCAACCCAGCTTGCGGAACACTTAAGTCAACATGGTGCATATTGTGGCGTAATACACGAACAAGGAACGAAGCCATACAAGTATAATCATATGCAATAGGAAAAGCTTCATAAAGGAAGCCCCCAAATAAACGGGGTATTTGAATTTGTGTGTCACAAACAAAGTTTTGACAAGGAATTTTGTCACAAACAACAATTTGCCAAAAAGTATAATGCTTAGTCGAACCGAACAAAATTTAAAACTGAAAGTTTTTGAGCATGAAAGCGACTTAGCTGGTTAATGTGCTCGGTGTTGATGACGCGATTCGGGCTTGTGGCGGGACGAAGACGCCCATTGCTCTGTGACAGATCTGGCAAGGTTCACAGTCCTCGGCATGGCCGAGGTCCCAGCCTCCAAGCCCGAGGTGTCCGAGCAAGGAGTTCGGCACTCCGAGGTAGTGACACGGCTCGGCCAATGCAGGCCGGCAGAGTGATGCCGAAGTCCCCGACGTGGGTTAATGAAGTGATGATGAAGCCCCCAGTCCAACCGAGGTGACGTGGTATGTCAGTACACCGAGGAGACAACACTGCCCGACCCGGATCATTTACCTATGCACAGAAAATAGTGCAAACCGGAGATAATAGTAATAATAATAAATAAATAAATAAAAATCGTTGCATAATTAATAATTTATGCAAAGTGAGTAATAAAAGAAATATGGCCCGTGTGCCGAACACTGGATCAGGTAGAGCTCTCTCAGTGATGCCAAAGTCCCCAAGGCAACCGAGCATGTCGGTATGGCAATTCGACCAACAAGGTGATCACGCGAGCCGATTTATGCCGATTGGGACGACGGCGTCGGCTTGCCGAAGTGACTACGTGACGCAGTCGAAGTCGATTACATGCACATGTAAAATAGTGCAGGTCGACAATAATAATATAAATATATAAAAATCCTCACATAATTAATTTACGCAAGATAATTTATTTAAAAATATGTGGCCTGACCCTGAAGTCAATGTCGATGCAAGGTGTCGGCGTGATGCGGTAAAGGCATGGCAAAACTTGAATTCACAGGTCGGTCCGAGTTCCGGATGCGGCATTCGTCGAACTATGTACAGAAACTGACCGAACCACCACATGACCGTCGTTAATGTGGCCACCATTTGACAGACTTGTGTACAGATGATGGAACAAACCAGAGTAAAATTCTTTGAGAAAAATAAACCCAAACAAGCAAAAATTGCTAGGATTAATAGCACCTGGTTTATTTGTTGTAGCAGTCCGAAGAAAAGTGACTCCCAAAATTGGGAATCGATCTGCACACCCATTGCCTGATGGGCGGTGAAGCGATGGCATGGCGATGCTGGTAAAGGTTGGCTCGCCGAGGCAAAGCCCCCGGTCCAGCTAACGTGACGAAGCTGGTCGGCTGACGACGCCGAAGTCTCTGGAGTAGGTTGAAGAAGGGATGGCGAAGCCCCCAGTCTACCCGAGGTGACGGAGCAGGTCGGTAAGGAGACGTTGCGGCTGCCGTGTCAGCCGAGGTGTTGAAGCAGTTCGGCGTAATGGACATCGGCTTGAAGAAGCAACAGTGCGGCCATGCCGGCGCCAAGGTTGGAAAAAGCGGTAGGCGTAAGCGAGGCGGTTGGCCTTTGCCTAGTGCCTAGGCGGTGCTTAAGCGCCGTAGGCGCAGCCTAAGCGGTAATATAGCTTCTACTATCAGGGTTATTGGGCGCCGGCGAACCCAGGCTGAACCCGGCGCGCTAGGGGGCGCCGAGGGAATCATTTTTGACGCGAAAGAAAAGCGGGCCCGTCGAGTCAGCTTCCCTCGCGCATCGCCGTCCTCATCGCCTCGGTTTCCCGCGGAGAATCAATGCCAAGGCTGCCCTCGATCAGCCTTCCATTGATTCCACACGGGCTGCGCAGTGCGGCGACGCGCCTCCCGGCCGCTATAAAAGCCGCCCCCTCCCTCGCCGGTGGACGCACCCGCCCGCAGCCCCCCTCTCTCGCCGCTGACGCCCTCTCTTCCCCTCTCTCCTCGTCAAGCCACCGCGTGCACACCCCGCCGATGGGAGAGCGGTTCCCCGGCGATGGAGCGGCAGCCAACGGCTTCGGCCGCCGCCACCTGCACGAGTGGGATGCCCACCTCCTCCATGAGGTGAACTACGCGGCGCCCCCGACATGCGCGCTGGGGCAGTGGAGGCTTAGCGCCGGGGGCGTCCTAGTCGCCCCCGCCGCCCGATGTCGACCACCCCGCATACTTCCACGCTGAGATCGAGCGTGTTCGGGCCTCTCTGCTGGAGGAGGAGCGGGACCTCCCGGAGTACGACGCCGGCAACCACGCGAACTGGGCGGCGTACTTCGAATGCCAGCACGCGGAGCAGCACGCCTCCATCAACAACGCGCCGGTGGTAAGGGGGCGCAACAACGGCGACGGCCGCCGCCTGTGGTGGGGCGCCCCGGCCGCACGCTCCACGCCGTCCTCGAGTACCTTGAGGGCGGCAACGGTCCGCCACTTGAGTACCCGGCGGCCCCGGCCCCACGCTAGAGTGGCGGCCTATGGCTGCCGAGGCGCATGATGGGCGGATCCTCCTCCTCCTGCTCTTCCTGATCCTCCTCCCACTCCCCCGGGTCGCCGGCGCTCGTCAGCGTCAAGGCCGAGCCCGTGGAAATGCCACTCGGCCGGCACCCGCGGCGCCGCCCTCGTCATCAACAAGGGCGGTCGCGCCTCTTTGGCTCCTACCTCCCGCCTCGTCAAGCCGAAGACGGAGCCGGGGCTCGCCCCCATGAAGAGCGAGCACGATGACATTGCGGCACTCGACAACGAGGCCGCCATGAAGTAGGCGGGGGAGGACTGGCCCTGGCTGGAGATGGAGCGCCAGTGCCGCGCCCTAGAGGTGATCGCCGCTTGGCGCCGTGTCCGCGAAGGGATGCATCATCGTCCTCAAGGATAGCGACGACGATGCGCCGCCGCCGGCCAAGCAGTGTGAAGGAGGAGGACGGCGGCGGCGACTACGACACCTTCAGCAAGTTCTTCGACCTGTAGGCGCGGCAGCAACGTTTTTTTTTTCTTCCTTTTAGTACATTATGTTTTCATTATGCAAAAAGACAATGGAACGCCTAAATATCGCCGAATCTATGTCGTGTTTGCCGAATTTTGGCCGAGTATGTTTTTAAAAATATTTACAAAAGGGCGTCTGGGGGCGGCGGCTGGGAACCTGATCGCCCCCACGCCGAAAATATCGCCGGTTCGCCCCCAAGCGGCGCTTTTTTCTAGCCCCTGGGGGGCGAACAGCTGGAGATGCTCTTAGACACTGCAACCAGGACAGAACTAAAGGGCAAAATTTAGATAAATAAAAAAAATGACTACCGCGGGGAGTATCTATAAATTTGTTATATGAAAATTGTAAGGAAGGAAAAAACAATTTCATGATACACATAATTTGGCCACAACAATACTACCAGAGAGAAACATTCTGAAGCCAATGGTAACAAAAAGAAGGCAAGGATTTTGAACCCTGAACGTCTGTGTCTGCACCTGAAAACAAGCAAAGGTATCTGTATGATGTCAAAAAAAAAGCACAAGCTGTCTGTAACAGCACATGAAACTGAAACTGGTCTTGCACAGCTTCTCAGATACCAAAACAACGTGCACCCTACTCTACTTCCATCTTCAGCCATCTCACATGTCACGTAGGTTGCCACTACCCTTACAGAATCTTACTACTTACATAGTTTGTAATCCTGAGCAGTGCGTGCTCAGAGAAACTTCAACTGCTGGCAGTAAATGGTTGCTTGATATACTAAGATTACTGGAGTCTATCAAGTGCTTCTACTGAGAATTTCATAAACTGAAATGGCATGCATGTCACACTATCAGCAAAGAAGTGGTGTCTTCCCGGAGGATTTGACACTTGAGCATACAAGAGTTTCAAGAAAGCACAAACCAAGCAAGAAATTCAGAAACCAAACTGCAACCTACTAGTAGCAAAGATATAAGAACTTTGGTTTCCAGTGCAACATGGAAGCACTACGAATAATAACAGAGGTTCAGAGTTTGCCTGGGATAGCTTAACTACAACGGCTAACGCACGCTAAGCGTCCAAAATATGAAGAACTTGAGAGTTTGACAGGTGAGATTAGAATCTCAAATCTGGCTAGGTTCTTCTGAGTGTGTCTAGGCTTCATCATTGCCTGCAACTGATCCATCTTCAGTTCTGCGCTGTTGCTCTTCCTCGATCACGGCAGTTTGTACGCAGTCCAGCGACAGACAAACAGGAAGGCCACACTCCAATCTTTTGTCTGGGATCCAAGTTGTTGTTTCACCTTCAAATGGTATGATACCTCTGAAGCAATGTGGTATGATATCTCTGTAGTCGTGTGAGAACTTATTGAATTTTTGCCTCCAGGTCCTACCGAGATAGGGCAGGCTGTAGTATGGGGACATGTATGTGGCAGTGCTAACCCCAATCTCACAACAGACCGCAATGACATGAGAGCAAGGCTTGTGAAGTACCTGTGGCTTGCCACATGAACAGGTGGCAGTTTTTTGAATTGTGCATCCTTTAGACTTATTAATGCCGACGATATAGTCCGTCTTCAGGTGAACAGTCACCTCCCTCTTCCTTCCCTTGACTGTAAATTTTCGATCAACCACCTTACCAAGATAATTCTTTTCATCGGCGTATGTGTACATAAGTCTATGCGTCTCGGATTTCTGCATTTTGGAATTCAGGTCAACCTGGACATGTTCAGGGAAGTTAATTATTGGGTTGCCGATCGCTTTGTTTGCTGCGACACTTGAGTTTTTGAAGTACTCTACCAAACGCAGGAATGTCACCTCCACTATCGCACTGAGCGGAAGGCATGTTATCCCTTTCAATACAGGGTCGTTCTTATATGCATCAGTTGTATCACTGCCCATGATGCCATACCTTGCTCCATCTCGATCGTATGCCAGTGACCACTTCTCCTTTGGTTTCGGACCGATCCAGTCAGAGAACTTTGTTATCTTTCTGTTGCTGTCATCGGCATGATCTCCTTCCTTCACATCCCCAACTGAATCATGTTGATTGCGCGGGCTTTGCACCTCAAGCTCTGCCACATCATGCTCGACTGATTTCTGCTGCATTTCCCCACTACCATCATGTTCTTTCTCCGCCATATATGTGGATGTCAGCTCGTCTAGCTCCTTCCAGATTTTGCCAAACTTATGGCGTCGCTTCTGCTGGCAAAGTTTCTTGAACATCATCACCAGCTTCTTGTCGCCAAAATATGCAAAGAAATTTTCAGCAAGGTCTTCCATGCACCACCGGCTTTCTGCTTTACGCCACTGTCGCTCACGGGAATTCAGAAGGTCCTCCACAGCATCAATCAACTCCTTTTTGTAGTCGTGTATGATGCACACATCAGACTGATGCACCACTGCTCGCTCCAAATTCCTAAGAAACCACAGCCAGCTTTCCTTGGTCTCATTCTCGACAACAGCACATGCTACTGGAATGGAGAAATCATTAGCATCTGATGCTACAGCAGTCAACAGCATCCCTTGATATTTCCCGCATAGTGGTGTGCCCTTGATGCATAGCACAGGGCGACAGGTACAGAAGGCCTGTAAGCACGGTCCAAATGCCCAAAACATACGCTGGAGGACTCGAAAATCTTTACACCCTGCAACCACCGCATCCTTGATGTCAACAAAAGTACCAGGGTTTTTACGTGCTATTTCCTTGAGTAACCTCGGGGCAAAGTTGTGTGAATCATAAAAGGTTCCAAATTTACTCTCCAGAGCAAACTGTTTTGCTCTCCACGCCTCAACAGGACTAATCTGCTCACCATAGTGACGCGTGAGATAATCTGCAATTTCCTCAGCTGTCATTGTTGGGTCTTCCACAAGGGCACCAAAGCTGAAGCGACCCGTCAGGCTTTTCGTGCCGGGCAAAACAACCGTCGCCAGTTGAGAATAATCGGCATTTACAGCTTTGAGCAAAATGTGGTAGTGCTTGATCTCAGAAGATTGCACATACAACATGAACTTCTGCGTCACATTCCTTTTTCTCTTCAATTTATTGGCAAAGGAACTCCAGCATTTGTCAGTCCTAAAATAATGTATGTCCCACGGGTAGTACTCCAAAGAACAGTCTGGTTCGGAGGACTCGTCGTCAGTGAGGTCCCTTTTGTGCTGTTTGAAGAATCCCTTGATATCAAGATCTTGTGTTTCTGGATGGAGCCGGAACAGCTTGAAGACCCAGAGCTGTAGATCCACCAATGACATGGACTGTGGCTGCAGCGGTAGCTCGCCGATGACATGCGCACACTTATTCTCTACAAAGAGGTCTGAGCAATCTTCAACTAAATCATTGCCTTCCACGCTGAGAAACTCTTTTGTGAGTCCATAGTACACAGGCATCTGAATCGGCTCTTCAACCTACACCACCAAACAATGCACAACACAGATGCAACAGATTCAGACGAATCAAACTACAAACCTACTGTAGATTGCAGTTGCAGGGGGGAGGGGGGACGGGTACAGTGAAACTACAGACCTGCGGCTTGCGAGGCTTCCTGGGAGTCTTCCCCGTCGCCATAGCCGGGGCCTTCCGCTTCCTCGCGCCGGCGTCAGTACCCTGCGAGATTAAGACACACGGAATTGAACAAAACGGGCGGTGGCGGAGAACTCATCGAGTGGTACCCGGAGGGCGGAGGGCGGAGGGGAGAGCGTACCAGGTGGGAGGCGGGGAGCGCGTCGGTGCCGGCGAGGTATGGGTCCGCAGCGACATCGGTGGCAGCGCGTGGTTCCTCCATGGCCGGCTTCGCCGGAGTAGGGTTGCCGCCGTCGGGGCCGAGGTCGGCGTAAGTTTCCATCTGTGCGCGCATTTGGGGAACGCGAAGAGAGTTTTCCCTCGCTTCTGCACCTTTTCCCTCCATTTTCTCGCCAGGTCCGCGGTTCCACTTCCGCGGTTGTACCTGGACTGGGCTGGAGGCTCTGCGTCAAGTGGATGAGGCTAAATTCCCATGTGCTGTTGGGCTGTCACCCCCCACGGATAAATAAAAGAAATCCGCTCTCCAGAAAAGAGAACCTCTCAATAAAACAGCAGACCCCCGAAAGAAACAGGAAAAAAATCAAGTTCCAAATCAAAATCATTTGGGAGGTATGAAAACTATTTTTAAAATCCAGCAATGAATACACTGGCAAAAAAGTGCAACATTCATCATTATCATGCCATATTACCCCTGAAGCAACTATTTGGAGGTAACATCCCTGCATGCCTTCCATACAATTGTGATATTTAGGTTCTCAACATTTTTTTTTCCAAAATGGCAGAATTTCTGCATTCATTGAAAAGAAAGGGGAACTCAGATTGCTCAGTTGATTATGAAAAATCAGGCGAAAACCATAACAACCGGCTGAGTGGCACACATAAAAACCTCACGCACACCATTCCAAAGAGGGTCTCGCCAGGACATCACATAGATGCCATTGTCATCACCCCTCCCCTAGAGGCATCATTCCCATACCTAAACTCTAAGCAAACGAGATTAGGGCATCTCCACTGTTGACACCCAAGCTGGACAATGTATCCGTCTATGGACCGGTGGAGACCGTCTACAGGCACTGATATGAGAGTCGGCCCAGGTACAGTCAATTCGAAATTCAAATCTTCCTGATCACATAGCGTGCGCTAGATCACACAGTACCCGACCAGAACCAAAAAGAGACAAGTATGAATAGTTTTTACATGCCCGGTCACAAAAGAATATCAGTCCATCAGTCCGTGCAAAAAACGCCCTGCCGGACCGACCATCTAAGCCTCATCGCTCACTTTGTCGCCGATCATGCAATCTCAACCTTCTTCTTTTTGAGCATGACCTTCTTGCCTTCGAGTGTTATCTTCTTGTCGGTCGCCGCCATCAATATGTTAAACCTCTTGGTCTTCCATGCCACCTTGACGTTGGAGCGTTTGACGTATGCCACCTCTTTCTTGGACAAGATGTCCTCGAATCTCTTCGTCATCGTGGTCGCTACCCATTCTCGCTTCGCCTTCTCCTTCCCCCGCTTCTTTCCCGGAACCCTCTTCTAACCTTCTTGGTTGACTCTTTTGTTGGTTCGATTGGATCACGGGTTTCTTCCTCAGCACATATGCTGGCGGTCTTGGCAATGAATAGATCCCACTTGGGTTGCACATTCAACTTCAACCAACAATGCATGACGATCAAGTTCATCTTCTCTAACTTCAAGAAAACATTGCATCCACAAGAAGGCTGCAAAAAATCATTATCAAATGACCAATAGAACAATGCATATCCGGCTAAATAATCAACACAATCACACAACAATTCATATCCGGGCAAACGGCCAATACAACAATGCATATCCGGCCAAATGATGAACACACCAATGCATGTCCGGCCAAATGATCAACACAACAATGCATATTCGGCGAAATGACCAGCAGAACAATGCTTATCCGACCAGATGATCAACACATATTAACAACTTACCTGCTCGGAGATTTGTGCACCACTTGGCCACCGGTTGAAGAGTTGCCTCAAGTGGTCGCAATACTTGGACACGACCTCTTGCATGATGTACCATCGATGTTTGTTGTGGATGAGCCTATCAAAATAGGGTTCGAAATGCTCATGAAACCAAGTGTGAAAATTGGCCCAAAATGTAGCACTTTTACTTCGTCCCATGGATCAAATTGATGTTAGTTGCCAACCATGTATCGCACAACGACTTGTCCACCCGCATGTTAAAGCTTTCTCCTATGCCTTTCTTCTTTCGATCCGCATCAAATTCATCCGAATCATCGGTGTCGTCGTCCTCCTCCTGCGGTCTGGTGGGTGATACGTATCAAATGTATCTATATTTTTTGATTGTTTAATACTGCTATATTATCATTTCTATATATTTCTAATAGAAATTTATATTTTTTTATGTACTAACCTATTAATTTAGTGTCCAATGCCAGTTCATGTTTCTTGCTTGTTTTTAATTTCGCAAAAATTCAATATCCATAGAGGCCAAAATACGTTGTCAATTTAACATGATTTTTTCGGCAACAAGAAGCACCGAAAGCTTCGGGAAGCGTTGAGTGGACCCGCCAGTCACCCACAAAGGCCACCTGGTGCGGCCAGGGGGTGGCCGTGTCACCTGAGCTTGTGGGCCCCTGGTTACCACCTTGACCTGATTCCACCGCCATAATTCCCTTCAAATGTTGAAACCATTTGTCGTTCCTCCAGAAGAATTTTATCGCCGAGTCTCTATTCCGAAGAGATCCCATTTGGAGCACTATTCCAGAGCCCTGTCGGAGAGAGAAGCCATTGAAGGAGGCCTCTTCATCAACTTTGTTGCCTCCATGATCATGTGTGTGTAGTTTCTTCAGGACCTACGAATCCATTGTAGTGCCTAGATGGTGCTCTCTCTCTCTCTCTCTCTCTCTCTCTCTCTCTTGGATCTTCAATACCTATTCCCCTTCTTTCTTGTGTGATTGAAATCAATCTGATGTAATTTTGCGATATGTTTGTTGGGACATGATGAATTGTGTGTTTATGATCAGATTGTTCACTAAATCTATTTGAATCTCTTGAATTTTTTTATACTAGTAAACATACACATGCAACGCACATCTTAACTAATATTATTATTCTCTGGCAAGCATCTATTCCAAGTTTGTTCTCACAAAATGGTTATACGCATTCTTATATGTGAAAACATAAAACAAAAGCATTATGCTTAAACACACAAACAAAAGCACATATCACTGCTAGTTCCATTCTCATTGAAAAAGGGGTGTATATTCGCACTAAATTGCTCCAATGTCTCCATCCCAGTAACACACCGGATTATTTTATTCAAGGCCTTGGGCATAGCTACGATATTAGCCTCAGCCTTGGATTTGAATATCTTTAGCTCAATAATATCTTGTCCAACTTTGGCGTGCAAGGTCAGCTATAAACTGGGGAATCAACACATGTTCTCTTTAATTTACAAGGCTACAAGTTACACTCAAAGTGAACACGGCTCAATTGTATGAGAAAGGGGGCACCTGACCCACCCAAAGAGTTATATGTGTTTTAGTAGAAACTTCAAAACACAAACATCATCTGCATAGTTTGCACTCCATAGTACTAACAAGATTGACTTGTTGAAGGCTGGAGCAGAGCACCTGAATCTGGCTTAGAATGCACGTTCCCTCTGAGCACTAGTGGGCTAATCCTTCCACAAGTGCAATCACCTGAACATATATTTGTTCATGCTATTAAAGACATAAAAGAAGAACACAACTGGCAAGGATTTGAGAGCTATAAAACCTTCTTTTTGCCAACATACATTACTTGAATGGAAAGCAATGGCGCTTCGGTTATCAAGAATGAGACGAGGAAGCGAGTAAAAAAGAAGAACATAACCTATCACAATTTAAAAATAACACTACATGTTCTTTGGTGGAAACCATTTGCACAATGTTGGCAAATGACTATGAGCAATAACATGTCGTATAATTCAGCCCAACTAAAAGGCACTGTCTTGTAGAAGTATATATTGTCCAATTATTGGATTATATGTGATATTGACGGAACCACAAATGATAGGTTGTGTGTGTGAAATGGTCAAAATTCAGATTGTATGACCAAGCAATTTTTTTATTACCAGTTTCTGAGCCTTAAAGATGACACTCATGCAGAGTTATTACTAAAGAATTTAAATATTGTTGGAAGTTTGAGATTCGGAATTTATACCTGTACAATACAGAACTACATCAACAGGGTCAGACGTCAACAAGGAACCAATATAGAATTCAGCTCCTCCAATTTCCTAGACGAACGTATATGGAATACAAGAGAGTAGTTATAACTACATGACCATGGAGTTAAGGAAATGATACAAAGATTGCTAGAAACAAACTACGGAACCCTGAATATCATAAGGTAAGCAATTTAGCTCCTCTAGCATTATATCCATCACTGTGATAGTTCTCACCTTATTGTTGTTGGCCCTAGCTAGGAATGTCGTTCACGCTTACTCAAACCAGAAAGCTGATTTCTTCAAAAGAAAACTAATTTGCAGGCAGTTGAGTGTGTGTTTCAAGGAGCCTTTGTTGCTGCGTGTGTACTGTATGAGCACCCAAGTGCATGTTATTATTGTTACATGGTTCTCGTACCTGCAGATGCTAATGGGGCCCGCTCATTACAATTGGTCATGGGAATCTTACGAACTGACAACATGCTATTAAATTAGTTAGAAGTCATTTGTGACCAATGCTATGAGATAAACTGATCAAAATAAGACAGAGCAATAGTTGATTAACAGTACTTGCATACTAGAAGTGGCGAGAAGTAAAACATATCTTGGAATAGGAAATGAGACTGGAAGTTAGGTAACAAATAAGAAAACAACTTACATGCTATCGGCACATGTCATGCTCTGTATTATCTCATTTCACTCCCGAAGCTAGCTGCAGAATAAGAAAAAATAGAGAAAAATAGAAGGATGAGCAATGCAGTCTATATCATGACACGTATAATCTAAACCTCAGATTAGGTTGCCCAAACATAATCTGAACTTTAGTTTGTCGTATATAGTTGAAAATATGCAAATGAGCAGTGTAGACTTTACAAAAGTATTGTCCTCGCTAAAATAAACGGTTATATGAAATAAATCAGTAAGATTTAATAGTACTCTTTTTCTTTCTAACCATAACCATGTTTAGCTGAAAGGTCTATGCTAACAATATAAGCATTAATTTAGAGAATGGCCGAATGGCCATGCGTTGTAGCAGTTTAAAAAGCATATTATTGTAGCATGTCAACCTGCACACGCTGCCCAGCTTGCTGTACTTGGTCCACGACATGCCCTTGGCTCTGCTGTGTAACAAACTGAGCTTTACCTCAACACCACAAACAGACATGCTCATGTTCAGCCTACAATTAAATTTTGGAATTAAGAAATGTGACATTTTAGGGCAAAAATATCATAGCCTACCAAACATAAACTACAATGTAGCATATCAACATCATCTGCCTCCCAGAAGCATTTAAAAGCAACTCAAATTGAATTTTGGTGTTGGATCTGATTACCTTAGATCATCTGGAACGGCACGGTCCGTAATCAAGAAAGATGGCAATGTAAAATAAATTATTATCGAATCTGACTTGAGATAGTAGACTAACTTAGTGGCATTTCATCAAGGACTATCATTAATCACGCAGTTCATTATCACAAAAAAGAGGGCCAGTTGTCTATTAGAATGCACATGGGAGAATATATTGAAGCAGAAATAGAATGTATGGCTGCATGTCTCAGTACATAATATAATGTTGAAACAATATATAAACTATGAACTTATCATAATGTAGAAAATATGGAACGTAGCATTACATGAGGTATTTTCACGGAGAAAAATGGGTACCCATGTGATAATTCTAACTGACATGATACTTTGAAATTTCTGCCATATACTTATTCACATGAGCATGGGAATCAGAGCATGTAAATGTGGTGAACCACAAATGATAGGTTGTCTATGTGAAATGCTAAAATTTCAGATTGTATGACCAAAAATGTTTATATGTTGAAACCGGAAGCACGGCTTCCGGTTTATATGTTGTAGACACTGAACTTTGTATCTACTACCCGTGACAAAGTTGCATCCTTTCTATCTATGATCCAGAAAAAAAATAGCTTCCTTTCTGAGTAGAAAAAAACATAAATTCTTCCAATTCCATGAGCCAGGGCAGCTGCACTCTTCCAATTTGTCTCTACAAAACTGTTCCAGCTGGAGCGGGCCACCATATCAAAAATGGATTTAGAAGAGTTATAACAATGGCAATACAATCAGTGCAGAGCAGAACAACACACAAGTCAAGATTTGGTGGAGAGGGGAAGGGACCGTACCATGAAAACCAGAGGGAGGCTGAGGTCCGGCCTCTCGTCGAGGCCTAGGTCCAGCAGCTCGTCAAGGCGGAGGTCCTGTGGCTCGGCCACGATGTCCCAGTACAAATTGCCTTCGTCTCCGCCGCCGGCGTCCTGGGCGGCGCGACCACCAAAGCTAGGAAAATTCATGTGATAGTTCATATGCTAGAAAATTCTAAAAAAATAGAAGACACGATTATGGAGAAACACCGAACAGCAATATGAAATTTTAAAGCACACCACCAACTAAAATTGCCTCTTCAAGTTTCTTGGTACAAGCCTAAAATTATCACAAGAAGATAATAATGGTGAGTGTGTGCATCTTTTTCTGCTTTCAAGCTTGGTGGTGTTTTTCTAAGCCTGCTTCCAATTTTTGCATGCTAAACAGTCCAATCAAGTAACTGAACTGTCCTAATTCCTTAGCATAGTGGGCCAGTTCGCTTAGATGGTCAGACAACACATCCTGGATACCAGTAAAGATCTTAAGTGCCTTTTGTTTGTTCAGTTGATCTATGGATGCGGTGAGGTTACTGTAGATGATATCCAACTTTGAAGGAAGGTCAGCTCTAAAAGGGTCCACCACCGGCCTATATGCAACACCTAGCTTTATCTCCTCCTGCTATTTCTGAATACAGTGTAGTACTATCACGGCTACAGTTTACCAATTCTGGTCACAGAGCACAAGCTAGGTGTGTAAATAATGCATTGATATATTGTTCGAACTAACAGAAAGTGCTACCGTGGGGATGGAAAATGAGGTAAAAAACTGAACCTGCTTTTAACTGCTGGTCAATAATGAACTCCTTCAGGTTATAGCACAAACTTGAAAGGCTGGAACAAATGGCCTACTTTCTAGAAACAGAGAAACACAATAAGGGGATATAGAAGTGATAAAAGGTAAACACCCAACACCAGCAAACATTTTGTACAAACTCGTTGTATAATCAGTACCACTGATAGCTCATCCTTAGATCCTAAACCTTCTGGAAAAAACTCAAATTCCAGAGAAGAATGTTGTATCTAGGTAAATATTTATGGTGGAATTCCTATTAAATGTTGCTCTGCTCCAGTAAAGCTAATGGTAGCTACACCAGAACATCCTGCACTAAAATGACCTCTCTGAGGTATAAACTATACGATGCCACGGAAAGAAATGAATGCAGCAGCTAGCTAGAAAGAAAGTGAGCAAAACTCTATACATGCACTAAAAAGACTTTATGTGAGGGAGAATATTACTTGTGTATGTCAGATTCAGGAATGCAACACTGATGCTTGTGATCCCTGCTAGCTCATCTAAAATTGAAGTAACCTGCTCAAAAGAAAAGTGGGAAAGTCAACATACATATAATCAAGACCATAGTTGTCCTGCCCAAGTGAGACTTTCCAAAAATCTCAGCCAGTTCATGAAACCAGGACAAGATCTTTACATATACACCGATTTTGCAATCACAAGCATGAACTTCTCTTGTGTGCAAGCATCATATCTCAGGCAATACCATCAATTTCGGAAATTATTGAACTACTATTTTGCCCTCTTTGGAGTCTGGACACAACCACATCTTTCTCCCTCGTGCTTCATCAGTCCATCCAATTGACGGTTCATCAGACTCTAAGGTAGCTAGTCTACAGATTAGGAATAGTTGAGCTTCAGAACGCAAGGCAAACTTACTTGCTTGAGGACCGGGGGCGGCGGGGCGGAGGCCAAGCTGAGTGGGAGCGCGACGGGCGGCTCCGGCGGCGAGCGGATCCAGGGGCGGGGTGGCTCTGGCGGCGACCTGCGGCGAAGGGCGACCAACGGCGTCTCCGGCTATAGCGGCGACCCGCAGCGGCTCATGCAGCGAGCGGCGAGCGGCTCCCGCTGCGGCTTCCACGGCCGGCGGCTCCAGCGGCGAGCGGCTCCTACGGCGGCTCCCGCGGCGAAGCGCGGCTAACGGCTGCCGGAGTTTGCGGGGCGGCGAACGGCGCGGGAGGAGGAGGGGGAGGTCGTGCGCGTAGGGCGAGAGTCGTGCAAAGAGGGAGGTTGTGCGGGCAGGGGTGAGAGTCGTGCGATCGGTTTTGTCTTTTTTTTACGGCGGGGCTGGGTTATCAATCGATGACTTGTTAGTGGCTTGATGCGTGGTTTGCAGT